>NC_041356.1:9650433-9762933 GCF_900634415.1 Cottoperca gobio | reverse complement strand
AACAGCAGTGACGGAGCACTGCACACCTGCCTGAGGGAAGAAGCGTTAGATCAGTCATAAATGTGAAGATATCCCCTAACAAGCCCCCGTCAAGAGCTGACCAAGAGATGGCAACAAAGACACTGAGCCAGAAAGGGAAGCAGAGGCAGTTTACCTACAAGCAACCAATCATGTTATATTTAAACAAACTGCATGCGGTCTCTCGCAGGGGGCTTTTGTGTGGAGATAATCAAGTAAAATGCTCTTCACGCTTGTGTCATTGGACTTTGTGGTTCTTCCTGCGACGCAGTCTGACTCTGATTACACTTGTCTGGAGTGCAACTTGCCAACCGACCTCTGTATTGATCGGATTGTGATACTTACCGCCCTTTTGTTTCATTCATGAGGGATCAGAGTCGCTCCCCACCAACGTAGATAAGAGAAGGTTCTACATGGAGAGGAGCAAAGAGCTGAACTGAATCACCGATAGAATATTACCCTGATGGCAATAGACAAGTGTCATGTACGCATGGCTGAGGCGATAAGCTGCGGAGATAAAAGTCCCCCGCTGTCGTTTAAATGATAAACTGTAGGAATTTTGGCTGGAAAGCTGTCGCATCGGGATAATCCTGGACCAGGCGTAGAAATCACACGGGGCCACTCAATGCACGAATCAGAGGAAGGTTTGTCACTGGGGTTGGGAGGAGAAATATGGAGAGCATTAGGAATTTGATGTCCATTTTGTTTTATTCAAGGATTCCCTGTTGCTGCTCTTGGTGCTAGTGTTGGGTGGGAGGTTTGTTTCATGTCAACACCAGGAGCAGCAGATGGGGAGGGGTTTACCGCGTCAGGATGATTCAGACGTGCATTATGTTGTGCTAAACCTCTGCTGTGACTGCCCATATTTTGGGGTATTCATTATGTTTCAAACCCCTGAAATGATGATATAAAAGCGGAAGTATCTACATTACGTCTACTGAGATCAACATAAGGGTCGTTTATGTGTCGCTAAAGTGCTGCAACTTGTGGGAACCTTATACACAAACAATATAATTATACATTACGTGCTTAAAATACGACCCAGTTGTGTTTTTATCTGATTGAATGAATGTATATGTTTGTTACGCTGGTCACTGGGGAGGATAGTACACCTGTTTCCATGCTGTAAACCGTTCCCCTGACTCTCCATCATATTTATTTTTGCCATAATCCAAATAAACATGTGGGCCTCTGTGCACTGAAGCTACAGCACAGGAGAAAAAACCGTCCGAATGTTGATTTGTATCTTCCAAATCCCTGCGTCAGCTGCTGGCAGGTATTAACCTTTACACGTTATGCTTTCTCCTGCCCGTCTTCTCCGTCTGCCACAGCTGAAGTGGCTCTGAAAGCTGAATTTCCGATTGAACTTGAATTCTCCGGTCAGCCTTACTCTTGTAAAAATGTTCCTGATGTTTGGCTCAATCACTGTCGTCTGAGTGAAGTTAACGCTGAGTGTAACTGGCTTCTCAGGCTTCAAATTGCCAGTAGTTAGTGCTAATGAAGCAGTAATAACTGGGAAAATTTTCTTTTATTGTGATTATTTTTTACAATGATTATGCAGGTACCTCGGAGCAGCGGCGATATGATTACCCATAATCACAGCGAGGTACATTCATGTGGATACACGCGGCTTTTTATACTCTTCACAATCCTCATTATTCCTGTTACTAATGTATGCGAACTGTCACGAGAGAAGCATTATCTTCAAAGTTGTGTACATATATTAGAACGACGACGAGAGATCACTAACGAGCTCCTTGGCTACCACGAGAATCTCCATGGCAACCGATGAAGAATAAAAGTGTGGACAGATGTAATTGGATACAGGTTCTGCAAGTTGGTCATTAAAAACAAATCTGATTGCTTGGCTGAAAATACCTGTAGTTTAATACCAATGGAGCTGCAGAGCACGCCGCGCCGCTGCTGTTGTCACATGTTCCGTCCAGGGTCAAATGTCTTCCCATGATTTATCGTGGGAATAACTTCTTTTTATGCTTTTCTTTGTTACAAGTGATGCTTCTATGTCTCAGAAGTGACAGCGTGTCCGCTACACTTTTACACATTATTAATCTCGTATGCATGTTTACCAGATGTGCTCTCGAAAACAAGACTGCGAGGCTACAGCCTGCGAGGGCTTTCAGCGCCGTGCTAACGTCAGTGTGCTAACACTTGCTAATTGCCACTAAACACAAAGTACACCTGAGGCTGATGGGAAAGTCATTAGCGACCTAATTCAAGGAGGCCATGTTTTCAGGTCTGTTTGTTTGTTACTACTTCCCTGATTGGCAGTAAACGTACTGCACGGGCAAAGGAAGAACCGGATGATACACAAATGATGTTCCACGCCAGGTTACAGCACAGCTAAGGACACGGTCGCACCTGTTGCATGACAAAGTGATGTTAGCAGAAACTGTTTTGTTGTCGTTATTGAGAAAACAGAAAGACGCCCACCTTCTCTGACACATGAAACATTCATGTGACAGCATCAATATCATGACATTTATCTCTGTCAGGCGAGTGAAACAATAACTCTGCTGCAGCTGCGTCGTCGTCGTTCACTCAGAGCTACACTGAGCATGTGCGTGGTTGTGTTGCCTGCTTTGGTTACAACGGTGACTCAGCAGCAAGTCCCACGTCCCACCAACTGTTTGGGCAGGAAAACACGAGGCACTTCAAAGAGCCTTGAAGGGACTGTGTTTGGTGTCGTGGGGCCACTGTGTACCATTTACTGCTTCAAAGAACCTCGACATGTGTTTTATCTCTCTGAGTACCCCTCTGCTCATCCCTTTCAAAGAGTTTAAAGAAACTACGGTGGCCTTCAGGTCACGTAAAAATGCAAAAGGCCCTCTCTGGTTTGTCCATTCTGGGCTACTGTAGAAAAATATGGTGGACCGGATAGTGTCGATATGAAGGGCTCATATCAACAACCCCAAATGCTCCGTGGCACAGTTTTTATATTTGACAATAAAGTGTAAATGTGCTGCTCTTGCTATTGTATCAAGAGTAGCTCTAATAAGTGTGATGGTAGTATTAGTAGCAGCAGTAACAAATGTCTTTGCTTAAGGCTGTCCTCTCCCTCTCTGTCTCCTCGTGTGTTAGGACGGGACTCCGTTGAGCTTGAGCTTCACCCCTCTGGACATCAAGCTATCCAACTGGGACGACCTGCCCGAGGCCTTCAGCCGGCGCCGGGAAAATCGAATACAGGTCTGCTCTTCCCGCCAGGCTCTGTCCTTGTGTGCGTGTGTGTGTGCTTTGATATTCATGAATGTGTGTGGGTGTGCATGTGGATTGGAGATGTAGCTAGTTAATGTGTTATTACTGTAAAAATGCCTTGAAGGGGAATTCCACTGGAGCGGACTTTTAGGTTTTAAAATGTCCAATATTTCCTTCTTTTGATTGATTAGAAAGATATCAACCATATGACTTCACATCATTTCCAAGATGATGGAACATTCTACATATACTCAAGAGTGCAGATGGAAAGTTTTTTCAGTTAGTAAGCCCATAGGGTGCTTTAAGGATGACCTTAATTTGAGACTAAGATAATTTCGTTTGATATCCGTCAGCAGGGCTATCTCCGCAATTGCACTGACCCAATGAAGATGTGGCACAAGGCTGTGCAAGGTTATTAAACAGATATCAGATATGTGTGGGGATCCAAAGACACCAGTGATGATGAGGCGGAAAGGAGCCTGATAGGTGGAGTGTGGGCGCCTACTTCCTCCACTGCAGGCCTGAAGGGGGAGGGAGGAGGGGTTGGGCGATGATGGAGAGAGGAGAAAAGAGAGGGGGCGGTATGGGGGTTTGGGCAGCCAAGGAACCAGCAAAAGAGAAAGTGCCGTTTTATGGCGGTCGTTAAAGGAGACGGATCATCGCCTCAAACGACCCCGCACGCCAAACAGCTAATATTAAATCCTGCAATCTGCCGTGGCAGTATCAGAGCCGCTGACAGACGCCCCACCTGTCACGTTGTTTATGTTAGTTTGTAAAACGAAGGCGTGCGCTGCATCCATCCTCTGACCCATCATTTACGCCCTGTTACACTCCAATTGTCCATCAAAATCAATAGAAAGCAAGGAGTTTAATGTGGGCGGCAACACGGCTTGGAAGGGGAGGCAGCGATGTGTAAACTCCCCTCAGTACAGAGCGGCTGCCCGAGCAAACATGTTGTCAAAGAATTTATGAGAAACTATTATAAACGATTTTGAAATAATCTATATTGCATAAAAGTAGAGGCGTTTAAGGCTATGAAACATGAATAATACATTTCTGAGAAGATGATTGTTAATTGCGAGGTTGCAGAGTGTGCATTGTTATCCTCTCACACGCCTCTTACAGGTTTATGCTGGCATTATCCTCTATATTATGGAAAGATGAGGAAACCTAAACTGTTACTGCGTCTGCAACCAACCTCCCCTTTCCATTGCTTCCTGCTGAAGACGTTAAGCTTTTAAAAGCATTAAAAACATCTGATTTTCAACATTAAACATTTGTTTTGGAGAGGAGACTCTGCAGTAAAACCCTCCTGAATGAAAACCACTGAAGGAATCCTGACCGGGCGACGCTGACTGCCATGACAAACTCCCATCATGATCCCACGCTACTTCTTTGTTTTTGTTTTGATTGACATACCACGACTGGCATAAAATGACATAGTGTGTGTGTGTGTGTGTAAGAGATAAAAGCATGATTAACATACTACTTCATCCAGCTGCACAGGGATAAATCAAAGCCCAGTTTCCACCCACACAGCGTCTGATGCTCTCCTATTAACCCATCCGACCTTTGGAGAACACACCATCCCACTCTTCCTCCTCAGTCACGACTTCTGACGTCTTATTCCGCTCCTTGACTTTGGGCTAACCTTTGATGAACTCTCAGAAAAGTTACCACCTTCAAACCCTAAAGCTCGTCCGGAGTCTTCATCTCAGTCCAGTCTATGTAGAGCGGGTACATTACATCTTTGACCCCCCGGGGGGTACAAACCTCAGAGAGCTTCCGTTGGAATATCCGCGATTTCAAGACACTTCATCCTGTTGCGTTGTGATTCTTTTAATCTGCTTTTAAAGAAGAGTAATGGTAATATTTCTGCACAATTCTAGGCTCATTTAGCATAAAAACAAATCTTCCAGAACGACCAATTATTCGACTAATCGACTGAGAGGGGGCGGCCCTGCACGATTCAACTGCAAACACATCAATAAAGCAAACCTGGGTGTGCAAACTGCCTTTATAATGCATATTGAGTTTTGTTTTCACACAAATAATCTTCTTGTGAGAGTAGGTATCATCCATGGAGAGAAAACCCACTCCTCTAGTGTATGATACGTCGGTAAATTGCCCATTAGGCCTTGGTTCTTGGTTTGCTATTTGTTATTGTGCCAGTGGATTTTATTTGAAACCCTGACTTGGCTGAAAGCGTATACAGCTCTCTCTTGGTTTGATGGGTTTTATTCAGCTATCTGAGAAAGTGTGTGTGTGTGTGTGTGTGTGTGTGTGTGTGTGTGTGTGTGTGTGTGTGTGTGTGTGTGTGTGTGTGTGTGTGTGTGTGCGCTCTGCAGGTTGGGATTGTTTGTTTTCAGCTAAAGTGTATTTTCAAAAAAGATGTTTTGTTCTTCAAGACACTCTAATATCTAAACGATCAACTTGTGTAGAAGATGAAGGCTCCAGCAGTTTCGGTTTTATCTTGAAATTGAATATGAATTGAGGTGTCGTGTGTCCCCCCCCCCCCAGGTATTGAGGTTCGTTCAGGACTGGAGCAGCCTGGCAGCCATGAAGCAGAAACTGCTCCAACGCAGCGGCCTCCTCTTCCACAGCCCCACTTTAGGCTTGCAGCAGCTGGCCGCCGTCCAACGCCCGCACTCCAGCACCAAGAGGTCAGATTCTAGCTGCAAATATGTTCTTGAAGGAAACATGCTACTTTGACTTTCAAATACTTAGCCGTGAGATAACATGCTTGTAGTAATTAACCATTCTCTAAAGCTCTCCCAAGAACAGAAATTGGTTATTATAGCAGAGCGACTGTAACGGATCAGGGCAGGGGAGTAACGCTGCGTTCATGTGCTGTCAGAATAGTCGGGAAAAATTACAATTTGGTACAGGATGTAGAAACATGGCGGACTAAAGTAAATGTTGGGTTTTAATAACATATTGCACATGCACACATGTCATTTGTAATATGGTATTATGTTGTTAGTTGCTGTAGAGTGACTCTATTAGATAGATATTAGCATTAACCCTGATGAAAGTCAGGTAAAGCAACATTTTAGTGGTTTTAGGAAGCAGCAAGTGTGGGACATAATCCCTGATTCAAACTGTTTCAGCACGCTTGGCTTCTCTTTGACGCTAACGCTAAGCAATTATACACAACACATCTTCTCTGTGTTGTTTCCACATCACGACTTGAAGCTCATGAACCATCCAAAATCAAAATGCTTTCAAAGATTTAGCTAAATCTTCCCGTTATTACTTGGAAAGAAATCTGTAAACTGTAACAAGGGAGCGAGTATGTCTTCCCCTCTGAGCGGTTCAGTAAGAAGTCATTTGACCTAGCATCCCCATTGTGCCAGTTAGTGTACATTTTGAATTACTTCCCAACATTATGTCAGAAACCGGAAAGCAACGTGTGAGATTTGTAAATACTAACTGCCCCAGGCGTCATGGAAGGCTGAATAGTATTAGTGTGTGTGTGTGTGTGTGTGTGTGTGTGTGTGTGTGTGTGTGTGTGTGTGTGTGTGTGTGGGCGTATCAAAGGGTGTCAGCTGAGGCATAAGAGAGGATGGGATGAGCGCTGTGTATGTGTACATGTGTGTTTTTTGACAAACAAGCATTGTTGCTGGCACACTAATTACAGCTGGCGTGGATGGAGGCAAGGAGAGTTTGCCAATTACAGGGTAGACTCGTGTGTGTGTGTGTGTGTGTGTGTGTGTGTGTGTGAGAGAGTGTTTCTCAACCGGGGAACGTGTTTGGGTGCATGAACCTAATCAAGGTGTGAGTAGGAGGCAATTGGCCCGGCTTGATTTGATACCTGTTTGATTTATTCACTAATCAGAACCAATCAAGCTCCAGCTTCGGCTCAGCGGGGCGATCACGGCTCACCTTCCCAACACTGAGACGCTCGGTTTTCAACTACTTCCAACTTAATGCACTTTGCTTGGGTTTTCAACACTGGATGTTCTCGTCATAAGCCCCTCGTGGAGATTTGCAGTGATTTTATACGAGTTAAGAGGATTTTAATCAGGGTTTGCATCCTGCCTAAGTATGTTTGATCGCTAAATTACTGCTATAAACGGCGTATTGCTTCTATAATACGCCGTTATAATAGAATAAGAATTTCTCTTTTCATTTATATGCATACACGGTTTTTCATATTGGTCATGAGTCAAGTTGGTTGCCAGGCAACACATGCAAGTATCAGTGAGTGGGGAGTAAAAATAACATTGTACAGGTGAGGAATATTTTTATGTAATTATAGAGAGCTACTTTTACCTACAACACACCGGGTGGTGAAATATACATTTACATCCTGACACACAGATCCTACACTTCCCATCATGCAACTTTTATAGCGTCTTATATTAGACACTGCCTGATAAACACCCACATCTTCCAAACCCCACACCTCCAGTTTGTAACTCAAGAGTCACACATTAGTCAGAGCCCATCACTATTTATGGGCAGCATGTATTTGTATTCTGTAATTGCTTCTCTATAAAGTCCTTGTTGTTCACTGGCGGAGTCCGCCTTTACTGTGCAGGACTCAAGTGGCCACAGGTGTCTGGAAATGAAGATTATAGCTTTAAATACAGAAGGTTTATAGTCTTCATGGGTTTTATATGCATCATAATGCTATAACATCTACCAGGTACACATATACACATTGGTTTTGATCTGCAGCTGCATGTTTCAGTGCATGTAGCTTTCCTCTGAGGCCAGGGGAGGAGAGCAGCCGTCAGTCAGAGCAGCTTCAGCTGGGCCCGGACCGGAGCATTAGCTCGTTAGTTTGATTTCACACAGCTGAGCAGGGTCGGGCGGTGCTGCCCCCACAGGCCTGCAGCTGTGCATCAAAGGGCCACCAGCAGAACACTATGTTCAGGTGATCCACTGCTGCTAAGCTATCTTAAAGGCATTTGTTTTAGTGTTAGAGGGGTCAGCTATTTTTATTTTTATTTAGTCTTAGTCTGTCAAATGTCCTTGTTAGTTTTTATCATATTTATCCTGTTTTTATTTAGTTTTAGTGAATGAACATTAAAGTCGATGTAGTCGAACCAAAACCAATTATTTTGTCATTTTAGTGTGTGTGTGTGTGTGTGTGTGTGTGTGTGTGTGTGTGTGTGTGTGAAGTCATGGTTATTATATGTTTATATATAATACATGTCACACTCTTTGTTAGAATTAACACTACATTTTTAGAAACACACTTCATGCTGAGAGTCAGATGAGTGAATTGACACCACTTTTTTTTTGTCTGTGCAGTAAATATGAATCTACAGTTACCAAGCAACCAGCGGAGACTTGAGGAAGTTGCTGCTCCCAGCGTAGAAATACATAACCTCCGGTTAAACCGCAAATTAGCAAACAAATATGGATGTGTGGTATCAATGTTCTCGTCTAACTCCTGGCAAGGAAGTGAATAAGAGTATTTCACAAAATGTCAAACTGTTCCTTTAAAGTTGCAACACTGCTGTGTGTGTCCTTAAGGTGTAAATAATGTGTTGAAGGAGCTTCTTTTATTATAGAACATTTACAAAGCTGATTTTTAAACATGCATTAATTGCATCATAGGCGACTAAAATGTTACAATTAACTTTCATGAACTGGAAACACACTGAAGGTTATCAATCACAAGGAAGCCCCGCCCCTAAAGCATACGCCGCTTTATCGTCTATTTCACTCTAAATGGGAACATGATTTACAAAATGAACATCATGCTGCGTTGAAGAAGACTTGACGATGTGCGCTGAGGTGATAAATCATAATAAACTTTATACAATCGGACTTCTATTTGCAACCAGTGGAGTCGCCCCCTGCTGGAGATTAGAGAGAGTGCGTGTAAAGAACGTGTTGAGTTGTTTACATCCATGTTGGCCAGCTTCTTCATCACCGCCGATTGATACCCGAATGTCTGCATCATGCATGTTCATGATACAAGTTATATAGAGACCCACATAGCGCTACTAGTGGTCAAACACAAGGTATAATGCATAAGGAGAAGCGGCAGTCACCTGCATAAAAACATGCAAACACACACCCACAGCAGAAGCGCAGTTGGACTCCAGTTTAGTGTAAGGTATCTCGTTTCATCCAGCCTCTGCGCTGGGACTGTTTGAAGCAAAGGAAGCTCGCGTGTTTGATGGAGACTTACCTTCTTCCTCATCTCCCCTCAGCTCCCAGAGAAACTTCTCCTCTTTGATGTGTCTCCCTCCTCCACTTTCTGCCTCCTGTCATCCATCTTTTCTTTATTTCCCCCCCCCCCCCCCCCCCCCCCTGCTACCTTCTTTCCATTTCCCTCCCAAAGAAAGTATTCTGTCCAGATGGAAGTGGTGGAAATGCATTAAAAAACAAATGTCACAGCATAGCCTGCAGGGCCAAGTGGAAATACTAACAGCATAGTTTAACAGCGGCTACACCTTCCTGTTTAAATAGCAGAGTGCTTCATGAAGCCATTTCATTTCCTCAGAATAAAAACACATATTTCAGCTACAATTAAATAACCTATTCATATTTAAAGACAAGACATTTAACGACTAATCAAGAGAACAATCTTTACAGCAACAACAATAGAAGAGAAGCTGGTTCACCTGCCAAAATCTGCAAGCGTCCTCCCTGCCAGAGTGTCTTTGAGCAGAGCAGACTCGCTGCTGCAGGACTGGTGTTTAGTAGCCGAGTCCGATCTCTGACCTCTCTGTAGAGGAGGACAGAGGAAGGATAATTGCTCAATGGGGACCATTAGAGTGTTGTATCGTCCCTCTGTGGAAAGCCTTAATGTTACCTGGGGGCGTTTGGTGATTGGTCACTTTCCTCTCAAGACCACAGCAATTTCCTTCCTGCGAGAACAAACGAGTGAGAGATTTCTTTCTCTCCCTACTCCTCCTCTCCTGTATTCTCTGTCAACTCTTGTCACCCTGGGGTCATTTTAATCCTGTCCAAATTGACATGTAGTGTTTCATGCAATTTCTGACTGGCACACCTAGGATCTGTATTACAGCGGCCATAAAAACCTGTAGCGGGGTAGATGGATTAGATTAGATGATTGAAGATCCCTGTGGGGAAATTAGATTGTTGCAGCAGCTGTAGTGATAGGATTCAGCAGGGGAAGAGGACAAACAGAATATAAGCACACAAATAGAATTGAAAATGAGCAAGAGAAGTGAGAATTTATGCTTTTCAGCACAGTGTGGTGCATTGCACGGAGGCTGTTTGTTCTGTGGGTGTTGGTGTGTGTTACATTTATGTGGGTGAGTCCCAGGATCACCGCAGTCCCGACCAGATGACTAAGATTACGGCTGTGCTCCAGCAACATCAAATCTCCCATCTTACCTGGCGCTAATGCCGTCCAGAGAGAGTTTGTGGATCCATCTTCTTGCACCTACTCCCCCATGCTCTACATGTGAATCAGCTCTCTTCAAGCTCTTTGCTTATATAACGTCTGCAAATCCTCCTTTCATCCCGTTTTCACAGGTACCTCGGTAAAGACGAGGTGGCCCAGGCCTCCCTGAACAAGGCCCAGCAGGAGGGAGGCAGCGTCCGACTGGTCACCAAGGAAAAGTTCTTCACGAAGAGGAGCTCTGCCTCTTCAGCAGCACCACCCGCTTCAGAGAGGTGGGTGAAAGAGCAGATGTGTGGGTGGATATTCACGGCAGGAGAGGTCAAACTGTCCTCAGGTCTTAAATGATACCTCATATATATATATATATATATATATATATATATATATATATATATCTCTAAGTCTTAAAGCACACAATAAAACAGCTGCACTGTTGGATTTATTACAAGTGCACAAATCCTCATCTGTGTTTAGATTCTGATCGTGTCCTGCCTTGTTTGTGTTTTTTTAACGATGCGCTTTCACGGTCTCCACATGGAGGTGGCGTGCGTCGTCACGTGGCTTCGTCTTTGGGGTTTTCATTTTCCTTCTCTGAACCGTCTCCATGGAGATCTGCGTGTGCCTTGTGGGAGAGGCACAAAGGCTACTCGTCGTGTGTTAGTACAGTAAATATAGACCAAAATACAATCTACTGGGTGAGATGCAACCAGCTCGCCCCAGGAGGGAACATCACTATGGAAACCTGCACCAAACACACACACACACACACACTCTTTTTCATATGTACACAGCGATGTCTGTGTGATATCAAGAGTCTTCAAGGTGCACGTTTGTGCTTTTTTTTTTAAGCTGACACAACAGCTTGAGGAATTACAAAGTATCTCTGGAAATATATTTCTCAAGAGCGAACGTAATAACAAAAGAAAGTTCCTTTTGGGTGATGAAAAACACATTCGAACGGGATATTTCCAACTCATCTGGTGTCATTTTAAAATGTATAAAATACAATCTTCCTCTCCGCTGACTGACAGCTGGACACCGGCGTCAGATGTTGTCCGTCTCTCGTGCCTTTGGTTTGCTCTGCTGTGAAGCATCAGAAATGAGCTGGCTGGTAAACATTCGCAGGCTGGGCGCCGTTTGCTGAAGGCATGTTACGTGATTTCTGAGGTTTGAAGCACGAGTTACCTCGCGCTGCCAACATGCTCACTTGCTTTGTGCATATATTAATTTTAATTATTTTGTAAATGTAAAGCAAATATCATACTTAACGTTATGTTTTTAATATCTTTGATTGCATTTTTCCTTTTAATGCGTTCAACACTTGCGAGCGCACGATGTGTTTCTGGGTGAGTACCATGCTTTCACCATCCTCAGTTTGGACGCACCAGTAAAAAGTCTATTTCTGTCTCTTTCATCCGCTCGATGTTTGCTGGCACAGCACTTGTCTCTTGGTACTTCCAATTTTTGGTATCTTCTCAACTTTGAAGCAGCGAGGCTCCTCTTTTAGAGGGTTTATTTCTTCTCCATTTCAATGATTAAATCTCACTGTGTAGTGCTCTGTCTCTCTGGCTCTTTGTTCCTCTCTGTCTGTCTGAATTGTAAACCGTGAGGAAAGAGAATTTAGTCCATCTGTCCCCTCCAATGTGGCTCCAGCACCCTGCTGGGACAACATGGCAAATGCCCAAACTTGCTGTCCTCTGCCAAAAGGACAGGCATACACATACTTGAAATGTTCTGCAGATGCATCACCATCATGTACACACACACACACACACACACACACCGGCCATATGTCCATCCACTCTGCATCTGCAGCACACAAAGCAAGCACTAGATGTTGGATTTTAAACGCCATGAATTTATGTTGAATTGTGTTTGCTGCTCTGCTAATGTTGAAAGAACTGAGCTCGACATTGAATCTGGCTGTTGGCTTACAGGCGGATTTCTATCGCAAGGGTCAAGGTAACATCTCTTTGAAGTTAAGTGTGCAAAGGGCTGGAAATCTGCCGCAGCCGTGCCTGCCTGAATCAAAGAGATATGAAGAATAGATTGCATAGATGAATCCATTTATATAAGTGTTTTTATGTGGCCGATCTAACATTGGAAATACTCCTGAATACTGCATTTTGTCATTTCTTGTCAATACATGTAAGTATTACACCAGCCTTCTGCTAAATTCACACATTTACAGTCATGTTGGTTATCTGAGATTTGCATTCCTTAACATATTTAATGCTTAAGAGTAAGCCTGTACTCTGAACATATCCTTTCTTCCTTATAAAGAGGCTTTTATGTCTACATATTAAATTACTTTATTAGATTTTACTCTGATGATCCAATAGAATTATTTGCTGTCAATGCAAACTTAACATTTCCTCCGTGTTTACAAATCTTATGCACATTTTAATTGGTGTCGGATCAAATAAATAAAGATGTTTTTATGTAAATGTGTTTTATGGATGCAACACGAACCATATGTTCCTACAATGGGAGACAAAACCGTGTCATTGTCTCTGCAGCCCAGTCAGCGAGTCCTGTAAGACGGTGGAGGTGCAGCCGCCGTCAGAGTCCGGCTTCCTGCAGGCGGTGGACAGTGAGGGTGTCCCGCTGTGTCTGTCCTGCCAGCAAGCCTGCTCTACCACCGGTGGGGCCTGGGACACTCGCTTCTGCGGCCACAGGTATAGTGAGTGTAGAAACACGAGGCTTTAGATGCACGTCAGGTTCCTCCAGGTCGTGACCAGATTGGTGGAGTTTACTGCAGTGGGACAATCCAGGCCGTCGTTGCTAAGATGTCAGTCAAAACAAAAAAGCATGTTAATTTAACTTTGTTTAAGCAATAGTCTGTGATTGCTTAAACTTCCCAGTACTGATTGTCCTCTGTGCAAAAGCCCACCCATCTGGCACCTAAAAATTCAATTATACTCGGAGCTTTAAGAGTTTTTGTGCAAAACAAAGTCAAAAACTATAATGTTGACATCATCTTGTTGCTTTATTCCTGACGGCATCTCCTATATTTATAATGGTTCTATTCCTAATCTGTATTTCAAGATGAATTCACTGCATTTAAACCCCAATATAAATGATAACTTTCTGATGGTTCTCTGCCGTGTGTCGCTGCCCCCTTTCCGCTTACATTCTTATAACTGAAAGTGTCCTTTTCTTAAAGTAGAAATTTAATTTCCTTAAGTGGTTTTCAAGAGACAAATCCAGGTCATTGAGTCAAGGTGAGATGCTTCAGTCCTCTAGAACTGGATGTGATCGAACGCATGACGTGCTCCTTCCAGCTCAATCATAAAAGAGACAATAACGAGTTTCCTCTGAAACTAAAGAGCCGTTAGTGTTGTAAATGTAAAGGCAGATTCATTTGTTTCCCCACCCACAGGTGCCAGGAGGAGTTCCAGTTGCGCTCCAGCCAGACGTACATGCGCTCGCGGGTGCTGGAGGCGGAGCAGGGCATCTGTCAGCACTGCGGCCTCCACGCCCACGAGCTGTTCCTGAAGGTCCGTGACGCCCCGCCCTCCCAGCGCAAGGATATGCTGGAGAACACTTGGCTCGCGCAGCTGTCACTCAAACAGGTTGGAGATTGATTTTGTTACAGATAAAATGAAAGATATAAATATATATATATATATATATATATATATAAAGATATCTACTTCATCAATGGCAGAGCATTCTAAGCAAGTACCAACCTGATTACAGCTTCATTATTAGACACGCTAGATGCATCACTGGCAAAGAAAAAGCCATTTCTTGTCTGTGTGTTTGTGTAAAACACACAGACACACACACACACACAGGTTGATCTGCACTCCAAGGGGCCAGCTCCCAGTAAATGGATTGCTGGGCCCATTGATTTTTTTTTCCCAGTGCCAGACCTCAACCAGTAAGCCTGTTTGATTTGGTTGGCTGTTATCCTGCAAAGCCAGCGCCCCCCCCCCCCCCCCTCATACACACACACATACACACACACCCTTCCCAGTGCCTCCGGCAGCAGCATCAGCGCCGATCGATGCACCGAGCTTTAGAGGAAACAAACTCAGCCAAATGATAAGACGCCGCAGCGGTGGAGGAGCCTCCAGATTATAGGCTCATTCTTTGGTTCATACTGGGGGTTCTGGTGTGTGTGTGTGTGTGTGTGTGTGTGTGTGTGTGTGTGTGTGTGTGTGTATGGGTCTTTAGGTGTACCTTGGGGTCTCTTTCGGTGTGTGCGAGTCTGTGTACAACAGCATTCTGCCATGTGTGTATTGGTATTTTGGTGTGTGTGGATTTTCTCTATTTATTATGGCCTTTAGGTGCCTGTCAGCAGAATGTAGTTGTGTGTAGTGGTGAGGTCTGGTGCAGCAAGGTGCATGGCTTTGGCACAAAAGCAGATTCAATTGAATGGAGTGTGTGTGTGTGTGTGTGTGTGTGTGTGTGTGTCGAAGAGACGTGAACTCTGCCCCTGTGAGCAGGCCTGTTCTTTAAATCTGTTGGGATCAATTCCAGCTCACTGCCTTAATGTCGGCAGAGAAGCACTCAAAGCTGGAAAATGGATTTTTCGCCCTGAACTCTTCCCATCAGGCTTCTCTCTTCCTCTGTTTCTAATTCTCCCAATCATCTTTTGCTCATCCGCTTGCTTACTCACTATCCTCTCTTTTAGTCTGTCTTCAATTGTTACTATTTCTGTCGAGTGCCATTGTTCCTATTGCTTTTCAGAATCCCCGAAAAAACACAGCAGCAAGCAACAGACTGCTTCAGTTCGCAGGTCAACTTGCTCTCTCTCTGCAACACTGGAGTTCAGTGATCTTGTCCTCTCAAGATACAATCCAGGTCAGAGGAAGGGCCAGCCAGTAGCTCTTGAGCTCGATATAAAATACTAAGTCGTCGCTGCGTCCGTGTCATCATTAATAAGTGAGAGATAATCGCTTTATTTAGATCTTAGCTCTATTTATAATGAAGTACATAGTCTAGTGTTAGCATGCTAACCTTTTCACAGCATTGGTAATGACCGTGATGGTGTCGTGTTTGCATGTATTACTCCACAAATTCAAAATACTAGTTATAATTAATCCATTAACAGCTAAAAATCCATTAGTTTGGCATTTAGCGCTACGTTTCCTTCTGCAGCATGTTATTCCCTGTGGTTTATTTAACCTCAATGTGGCGTCTTTGTCAGGCAGACTTATACGTACTCACTGCAGCTGCTCATTATGTAGACCGTTAACATTGTCTGTACCTGAGGCATCTGATGGTGCTGGATAATAGAAAGTCAAAGTTCACCGTCGTTGATTTGGTGCAATTATTGTTTTCATCAAATGATCTTTCCCTCACAATCATACGGGCTCACATTCAGGCTTTACTCTGCACTCATTACTTCCTGTGGTACTTTCCTGCCACTTGTATGCCTCGCTGTGATGTGTACTCCTTATTTGTTTTCATCCTCTTATTGTGAAGCGCATTGCAGAAGTTCCCCTGCGGTGCAGAGATTTGTTTAACACGAATGATTTTCTGTGTGCTGTAAAATAACAATTTAGGTCACTTGGAGCGCTGAGCTTTACTAAAGACATCAGAAATTAACTTTAGCATAGACGGATGGTTTGGGAGGGCAGCGCAATCACAGCTTGTTGTTGGCAATTTGGGTGGTCAGTGTACTGAGGCGCTCACTGTGTCTCTCTGTGTGTGCTTCTAGCTGAATGTGATGATCGGCGCTCCGGTCGAAGGGGATTTCTGGCAGGTCGACCACATCCGGCCGGTCTACAGCGGAGGAGGACAGTGCTCTCTGGACAACCTGCAGACGCTCTGCACCGTCTGCCACAAAGCCGTACGTGCAACACTCGTAACAACCCGCAGCTTTTAGAGCCAAAGGGGCAAAAGCAATTTGTCTAACGTCGAAGGTGCACGCTGGATGGACCTCTCCTTTATCCGCATATAAAAGGAGAGCCTCATCACTCATGTAGAGGATCATATGTGATGTCAGTAATGTGATACATGGTCAAACAAATTGATCAAAAGTCCTACCATCCCTCACAAAGCTATATATTGCCTGTAATAGCATCACATGATGTGCCTGTATGACATCTTGATATATAGCATTTGTTGCCTTGGGAACATTTTCCTTCTTGAGCTTCTTCAGTCAATATTTCATAATCACAGACGATCCACTTCTCGTGATTGGAGAGCCACGGTTTCCGAATAAAACTGAGCTTTCATTGTGATCTAAAATGTGCTTCACTTTTACGCCCGGATGCATTTTTGTGAGAGCGGGTGTCAGTTTGGAAGGAAGCGCTTCACATGTCGACGTGTGTAAACTGATGTGGAGAGCTGCTCGTCCCGATAAGGGGATCCTCTCGCTGTTTATGCCACCACTCAGACACTTTAATCTAGAGATGCTCAATATATTGATCTCGCTTTTTCTCTTCGCTGCAGATTTAACCTCTTGCATCATGTTCCATTTCTCTCCGCAGAGGACGGCTCAGCAAGCCAAAGAGCGGAGCCAGAAGAGGAAGAGTGTTGCAGCCTCCAAGGTTGCGTCAGACATCAGCAGGTTCTTCGTCAGGAAATGAAACGAGGGTTTAGTGAGGGTTGTATAAAAGTTGGTTTTCTGACTGCGTGGATGAAGATGCATCATGATTCTTCAATGACGACACATTTAAGTATTAGAAATGGCGTTCTCTGACGGCCGTACGTTTCTGGTGATATCAGCGGCGCCCTGTTGGACTCTGCTGCACCTGTGGAGATTTACTCTCAACTGCATCAAATGCTAATTCAGCCAAACTCCGCTCTCGTCCCCGAAACGTCACAAATGCGCTAGCCTTGATTTATGACGCCCCCCCCCCTTTAGCTCGAGGCTGAAATGGAGCAGGTTGTTTAGAGAGATGCTGCTATTTTAAGATTTTGCAAACTTGGTGAAAAGTAGCAGGTGAGAAATGAATTGGGGGGGGGGGGCTTTGTGATTAAAACTTCACGGCAGTGTCCTCAACAAGTGGCGCCTTGTAAATCTTCCTCTTTGGAAGATGGATGAACGCTCGCCAGTAAAATAAAAAGGCTATTTTCATCTTGTTTTATGTTGTCTTCTTCTGTTGCTCTGCTGCCTTTAACCACAAGCTAGCAAATCGTTTCATCGCCTCAAGTCAGGAACATTATTGTCCATGTCCACGCATCTTCCTCTTCAGCTGTGCTTGATGATCTGAGCAGAGCTAAAGTCAGTCAGGAGGGCTATGTTTAGAGAGACGGAGAGCAGAGTTACTATGGAAACAAGGCTTCAGGTTCAGCAATGTCGGGAATATTGAATCTCTCCTTGTGAGAGTTATACAATGAGCCAGACAGACATCAGAAACTCCAATCAATATCAGCAGGCTCCTGTGAAAATGAGGCCGTCACATTCCTCCGCAGCAGAATTCGACTTCCCCTCTCGTCGCTGAGGCTCCACGGGTTGACGTCGAGGATGTCGTCATGTCACGATTTGTCCATCTGTCAGCCGTGTCAAACTCCGAACTCAGCAAATTCCGACGTCGCTGGAAAGTTTTTACATTTTCTTGTCAGCCCAAACTTCTCTCAGCCTATCGGAGCGCTCGGTTGAAGCCACAGCTTCAAACTTTCTCTGAGCCCATGTGGGTGCGTGCGTGGGTGTGTGTGTATTTCCCCTACGGCTGCTCCAGGTCTCCACTTAATAAGACCGTTGTTCCTCTCCTGTCCAAACCGACAAGCTTTGTGAGTAATGAACATCTCCCAGGCAGCCTTCCAACAACAGCAGGTTTCAGTGTCAGTCCCTGTCAGCAGCCAATGACTCTGATCTGCTGTTTTATTACACCCAAAAGGTGCATGTGCATGTGTGCGGGAGGGAGAAATGAGTGTAGCCGAGTGTGCTCCTGTGCGTGTGTTTGGTAGAGGAGAAGTGTGTATTGGAAGTGGTGTGTGTGTGTGTGTGTCAGACGGAGCCATAATGAGGCAGCGCCCAGATGAAGACGTCTCATGTTCTTCCCAGAGGGTGTGCTGGGTAAAGAGCAGCGCTGCAGCCGCGTGACACTGTTTGCGTTGAACAACCTATCAGCCCAGAGGAAAAACATTAGCTCCGCAGGTGATGACAGTAATAAAGATGGACTCAAACACAGGCGGACGGCCGCCGAGGTTTGCGTGTTTGCTCTCCGTCTAACACCCCTCTCCTCCCTTCGTTCTTTAAAGCAGGCATCGCGGCAAAAACCCAACTCACTTTTCCCATCAAGTGCAATCAGCGGCTTTGCCTCGGTGCCATTTCAACAGGTTACATAGCAACACGGCACACTCTGGACGTCACATGGCCGAAATTAGAAAGCAAATGTCTAGCGGGAAATAATGACATATAGTTAGAAAGTCACAGTGTTGTGAGGAAGGAAAGAAAAATGCCGCCATCTGAAGAACATCAAATGGAGTTTAAAAGAAGTGCAGCCACGGCAGTGAACCTGTCGTAGACACATTCATAGAAATGGACTTTAAAGGAGAAACCAACAATAAATCTGATATCAAGTACCGTGTGTATCTGCAGCCCGATATATCTTCCTCTGTGCCGTGGCGCTCCATCGCGGTCCACCTCTGACCCATAATATCTTCGCTATCTTCTATGACCCACCTTTGAATGATAGATGCTTCGTATATCTGTCATGAAACAACTGATCAATTAGCAACTTTTATCTTGTAGTAACCCCACACACTGTACACCGCCTTGCTGCTGTAAATAGTCACCAGAGCACCAACTGTTTATACATCCGCAGCTTAAAATAGTCCCCACTAAATACACTGTTCCCTCCTGTTTGAGCAACGTTTGCTTGAAACTACAGCGCCCAGCTGTTAAACTATATATTTGTGACATTAAAGGGAAGCCAGAAGCCGAACATCAAGAAGAAGAAAGGACCCTTTGCAGAACAAAACACTTGTGATCAAAAGAATACTCACATCGCAGGTGCAACAGGGTTTCTCAAAGTGGGTCACAGGACCCTCCAGGGGCCTTGTACAGGCCACCTCGGGGTCCACAGCAAATTGAGAAATAGATTAATATTGCTGTAACTCAATTCCATAGGAATCTCTCTAATTACAGTCATTACATTATGTGAAATAATGATTTTTGTAATTGTCGTTATTCTCCCCCCCCCCCCCCCCATAGGATGTGGCGACGAAATGTGTCTTTTTAGGAGTCTGTGACATGAAAATGTTTGAGAAGCTGCTCCAACCAGGCACAACTTGACAGTAAACCATACAAATCATTCATAATTCAATCATGATTTGCATTCAGACAGCAAGGCGTTATATTTGGCGCCATTCCATTGGTTATTCCATTTCAGCCTCGCCTGCCCCCCTAATCTACTTTGGCCTTTTCAGCTGAAGGAAGCGCTTCTACAAACCCAATCTTGCGTGACAGGTGTGATGGAGAAGGGCCAATAAAAGCCTGCACAGCTCGCTGCGTGCAGCCGCCGGCTCTCCAATCCGTGGCTGAATCCTGCTGTGGTTTGATTCCTGGCTGCCATATTCTCCACTGTGATCCCTCTGTGTCTGTGACCCTCCCTGCCCTTCAGCAAGGAAAGGAAATAGACACTAGGGAGGTCGTACCCCGCTGCCCTCCTTCAGGAGTGAAAAACAGCTCTGATGTTCTGTCATTTGGTGGAATGTGAACTGCAGAACCTCATCACAGAAAAGAAACGGACCTCCAGTCAGACCTCTGCGATGTTGTATTAAAACATCCAGAGAGCTTGTGTATACCCAAACCGTCTAATTGAACTCCTTAGTCTGCGTTTAGGAAGCAATTCTTGCCTTTAAACAGCCACAGCCGATGAGAGGCTTTTGTCTTTATTGTCATGTTATCTCTTGGGATGGTGATGAGATGATTAATCATTTCCTGCTGCAGAAACTGCTCGCACAAGGCTGCGAAGGCTCTGCAGAGCGTGACGCCCTGGGTGGAAGAAAACGGTATTATGGCCCGGGTAATTGGTGGAGGACCATCACTCATAAGCGATCTAATTAATGTCATTAAAACACCCTCTCTGGTTGCACAGAGATGTTTCCAAAATGGGCTTATCCATCCTGATGAGTGTCACACACGCAAATGATATTCCAAGAGAAACTGCGGCAGAAGCGAGCAACAGAAAATCGATACAACAGTTCCAAGTGAACAGTGGCTGGCTATTTCCTAATGTCATTCAGCCTGGTAGGGGCTGTGCAGTGGTGAGAGGATGCTTTCTCATTGCTCAGCTGGAGGTGGCTTTTGTCAAGTCCAAATTCTATTTATTCAAGATGGCTCCCTGGTTGTCTCCCAACATGCATGGCATGCTGCGGATTAGGACCAAAAACGCAATCAATTCACCCAGCAGGAGATCAGGGGAAATAACAGATAAGGTTCTTAGCATAATTCATACAGTCCCCAATCTGGCTAGGATTAATGTATGTCTTTGCTGTAGCTCGCTCTTATTTGTATGTTGGAGCTCGTGTGGGGCTAAATTGGCGCTTCATGTGGCCAATTACAATCAGGCTTTGTTTGGAAAGGCCCCTGTGAAGACTGGATCTGACCACATCGTTTTACAACTAATGCAGTTTAGGACTGATGTAATCGCATCTATATTTAATTACCATTAAGACGTGCGCTTTACAGCAGGCTTTGTCAGCGTTCCTCAGTGTTTAAAGGAAAAAAAGGCAAATATTCAATGGAAAAAAGTCAAAAAAGAGACAAAAGGGTGCATGCTGCATTCTCTAAACGTACAGTGTGTACATTAAAATGTCCCATAGAGTCCCAGAAGAGTCCCGGTGGTGTCTCACATCAGACGAAGGAGGCCACAGTGGGCTTACACAACTACAGCGTTCCCCTTTCATGTACGCTGTGTTAAGATGATAGAGGTTACACATTGAAAGCCGAACAAGATGCCGTCCAACAAGTTCCCTTTTCATGAGACATCTTTTCATCTCCCATTTTACATTAGGGCCATTGATCAGCCCTCTTTCATAGATTGCTTCCAGACATCCATTCAGCCGCTCTGTCGCTGCTCAGCACGCCTTAATTTCATAGGTCTTAATGGCAAGGTCTGGCTTTTGTGCTTAAGTTAAAACCCGACTCGCAATCGTTTGAATCGCCGATAAATTCACAGGAAGTAGCCTTTGTGGACCTTTTGTTAAAAGTGAAAGCAACAGCTTAGAAAGTTTGCACGGTGATGCAAAACTACGCAGATTTGCACATTTGGGGAGACAAAATAAGACCTCTCTCCTCATCCTGTGCAAGAAAAAGGTCATGTCAGTCTCGTGACGAGAGTGACAGGTCTGGGGCATCATTACTGAGACTTGGAAGGTCTGCGTAAGCACCTTTGGTCACCTCAGGAGAATAGATCTCCACTGCGCTGCCGCCGGCCTAATGAGCACAGACAGCCCTGCGTCTAATGAGAACAGGGCGATTGCGTCTGTCTTCCTTCACCCCCCGTTCTCCGTCGGTACAACATCCCATAATGCCTTGAACAAGCGGCGTGAGCGATATCTTGTCACACATCAATGCAGGGGCCATGGAGTCTGCGTAGGGATCTGCCAGAGCTGAAAACATGGAGACCGTCGATGCGATCATGTGACTGCGTGTCTGGACAGCCTCTTTATGTGCTCTCTTGTTTCCAGCTGGCGAAACATGTTTGGATTCTACTAAAGCGGTCTGTTGAATTCATGAATCTACGAAGGAGCTACAGGTTTGCATCTTGCATAGTATGTTTCCCTGGAATCAGCTCTCACATCCACGTTGAAAGGTTAAGTTTCGAACCCGTGACTGCGCCTCATTGGCGGACAGATTGGCTTTGGACTCGGCAACAATTGATTCGCCTTTGGTTGTGATCCAGATCTGGGATTTCTGCCACTAGATGATTAACACCTTGTAGCTGTTATTATACAAACCAGCTACAACAAAAGGAAATACAGGCTTGAGTCCAAAAAGTTTTGAATAAGTTTGCAGAGGCCAAGTTTAACTTGAGTATTGAGAGATTTCTTCGGGTGTAAGTTGGAGAGTCGTTCAGCGTTGGCGGAGGTTCTCGAATGCATCATAGTTAAATTAGCCCATTTAAATCAGGAAGGAAGGAGAAACTTTATCTTTCTTCAAAGTTATGTTGGCATTTAAATCCTGTTTAATATAAGTTATTGTGAGTTCTCCCGTCCTTCATATCGTATCGTTAGTAATTACTGTCCATTCTTTCCTTTTTCATATTCTCATCGTTTCTCGCCAAACACCCAAAAAATATGAAAGTCATCCTCAAAATAGTTTTAAAATGACTTCACTACAAGTGAAAGTGATTCTCATCATATATTTAAATGTGTCACTAATGTCCATTGAAATGTATTGATAAGTACTTTCACAATTGTCTCTTTGAGTGGGTTGCGTTTGGCCACTTGGACATCTTCACACCCACACCACTTCTATTATTTTTTTTTAAATATATATTCAGTTATGCCAGTTTCTCAATTACTGAGCGAGTGGGCTGGTGCAAAGAAAAAGGGGGGAAAGTTGGCTATAGCATTATTCACCATCAGCCCACACAGAATTATTCTATGTGATGATATAAATCTTATTTAATTATGTGATAGCGGGCCGGTTTGCCAGGCGTGATGAAAGGAATGAGGTGTTCAGACATACCTGGAGAAGCGAGTGTTAATCCTGAGAGTGTAGAAACTGAGTCAACTCCAGTGCCACTGTTTATATAATTCATTTCTCTTAAGGTAGTTTTGAACACATGATGTCCTAGATTCATATCAGGTGTCTTGGCTAAGCTAAGCTAACGTCTCCTGGCGGATAAACATAGTTCAACAATCTCCCGATCCTCGCAGCGTAGTTATTTGATAGGAAGCGTCCAACATGTTCCACCCTTCAGTCTCAAATACATGTATAAAAGCATGTACAGTATATTTCTGCTCGTGAAACAGGCGCTGCACATTGTTCTCCGCCGACACGAGAGAATTTGATCCATGTATCCGTCCGTGTTTCACTGAAAGCACATTTCTCCACGTGGTCGTGGCTCCTTCGTCTGTGGGGAACTTTGTCCCTGAGAACACGAGGCAGATTGAGAGTAACGAAGATGATGCAACAATCAAACGTATTCAGAGAAACGAGGCAAATAAATAAAGATACAGCGTCTTTTATTTACACATTCATACGAGTACTGTAAAGGCATTCACAGCGTCACACGTGCTGTAACGTGGACCGCAGTGAGCGATTGATTCTTTGTCACATAAATGAGATGCTGATTCAAAGAAAGACGATAATAAGAGGGCATGAACAGCATCTTTGGGATATTTCTCTCTCTCACACACACACACACACACACACACACACACACACACACAGAGGATTAGCTTTGTTACACCCACCAGTGCACACACAAAAGCATGAATCGCTGCCTCGCACACACACGCACCTCCGCTGTTGAGGACATGTCGATAGAAGATTACGGATGTCTTTTGCCGTCATTATCTTAATGTCAGTGCTGTAAAGCTTGACATCGCATTAAGGCACCGCAGATATGTTAAATAAGGACACAAATATAAACCCCCCCCCCCCGTAGCATTGTGACTGCTTTTCAGTATTTTGACCTGCTTTTGGTTTTTAGTCCATTTAATTATTGTGTAATGTATTTCATGAAGCTGCAGTAGATGCTCTTCTCATATCTCAAAACCTGAAACCAGAGTCACTATTTTCATCTGTGCTGCTTCACCTTAAGATATCAATAAACCCTTGGCAGCACCCCCGCTGCTTCACCCTGCTGCTGCAAACACGGAAAACCAGATTTCTATGCTCTGTCGACCCAAATCCAGCTTTGGAAAGCGTCGACTCCTACCTTTCCAATTCAGCTTTCTATATAACCAACTCATCCTCCTCCTCATACTCCCACTCGGCCGCATAATCCATAACGTTTTGTTTCGCTGCTACGTTGATGACACCCCGCTGTATCTCCCACGGAAACCTGATGATCCAAATAGCTGCTTCTATCGTGTTAAGCACAGGACGTCCTAGAGCTTCCAACAGCTCGAGGGTAGAAAGTTATTTTAACTGGCAGTTCCTCCACAAAAGCATCATTGTGAGCAAACTCGCCAATTTATTTGGTAAATTAAGGTCAAGAAAATGAGGTTAAGAAGGCAGAGAAATATAGTTCTTCCTCTGCAGAAGAGTGCTCACAAACATTCGATATGTCGCATTATTTCCACGCTTGGTTGAGGTGGAAAAGTTGCTTTATGCGACGAAGAATAAGTGACGTATATGAAGCTTCTGCTCCGAGCGGTTAAACGTTATATAACATATTTATTGGTGAGATTTAGAGGTGCTGGTAGGCAGATTGATGATGAGTCTAATAACTCCAGAATCCATTCAGTTGTTGAGACACTGATGACAAAAGCCACAGCAGAGCATTAAGCATTAGGAGGAAAATAATTATTAGGGCAGGTATTTTCTTGGTGTTGTGATTGCAGGGTCATTATGCTCCCCCTAATGAAACAAACCAGCAGAGAGCCTCCATCTCGGCTGTAGCCGTTATCATCGCCCTTCAGAGAATATAAAAAGGAAAACACTTCAGCAGCAGGCTAATTAAAACCAGAGAGGTCTGGATGAGAAGGCCAAACAACCCACACAGGTGGCGGGCACACCACTGTGTGTGTGTGTGTGTGCGTGTGTGCGTGTGTGTGCGTGAGCTACTGTAGCACATCATGTTTATGCATGTCTGTATGAGTGTAGGTGTGTGTGTGTGTGTGTGTGAGGTAGCAATTCATGTTTTTCTTCTTTATTTGTTTGTGTCAGTGTGGTACGTCTGTGAGTGTGTGTGTGTGAGGTAGCAAAGGACGATGTTAAAATGTGTGTGTTTACTTGAGGCAGCAGTTCCCGTGTGTGTGTGTGTGTGTCAGAGGTATATGATTGTTAGAGGTGCTTTCCATTCATTTTAATGGCTTCAGCCTGCACTGCTGTCGCTTCATTCTGCAGCCTGGACCGCTGACAGGAAGGACCGAGCAGCTTTCATCTGACAGGACCAGCTCAAATAGGCCATTGGTGCACCATAATTAGTTCAAATGTCGAAGCCGGTGAATTATTGATGATTGGGGACGAGAAGGGAGGAAGACATTTCACATCAACTGTGTGTATTTTTTTTTTTTAGCCGTCTCTTTTAAAAGGACAGCTGGTGCTCTGCGGTTCCCACCACAAACATGAATCTCTGGTGTTCTGGCCGCGAGAGGATGCATTTGCATCGGGGCGGAGAAATAAACTGGGGTAGTAAAGGGAATAATTACAGAGGAAAACTGTGAAATAATGTCTTGTTTTTCACGGAGAACAGCTGGCTAAAGACAGCGCGACAGATTTATTTTTTCCACCATGTGAAAAATGTGATACCTTAGCACTTGTTGGAAACAAAAAGTAAACCACACCATGAAGACAGGCTAATTTATGCTCCTGCCAATCATTGGATATAATTGCGCTACCATGGCATAATGGCAGCCCAGGCCCAGTCATTTCCCCCTCCGGCTCTATCTCAGGTACTTAGAGGGGTTTCCATCAGCTCCTGATTTTTCAAGAGAGACCTCTCAGACAGGAATGACAATGGACTTTCAATGGCTTGTAATTATGCCACTTTCCTGCACAATTTCCCTGGGCATCGTTTGCATTAAGACTCATATTGGTGTAAGTGCACCATATGCTGCTCTGCAAAGGCCTTTTGATCAACTGAAATGTGAAAGTGCCGTGACATTTCCTGGAATGTCTCCGAGCCTCCGCTGTCCAACAGTTATCTGAGTCTGTTAATTAGATGGATCCAGTCCAAAGTTTGTGTCGGCACGAGCTGACACGTGTGTGGTTATTGTGACTGAGCTTCACAGAGCGTGTGCTGAGAGGCACCTTGGATTCATGGCATGAAAAGCGGCGTCCTTTTTTTTTTTTTTCAAGGTTATTCAACACTGCGTCTTGTTAGCTTTTTTTTAAATCCTCCTAAAAGACAATGATGCTGGATGTTTGTGTTGCTGCTGCTCTGCCCTGATGCCCATTAAAAGGCCAAAGGTAATACTGCCATCTAGTGGACCTGAGGCGCTAAAACAGCTTCGTGATATGAAGACGGAGTTCTGCAGAAACCAGGAAATCTGTGACAAATGGCTGATTATTATTATTCTAACTCAAACTTAATACATTTAAAGGATGCCGTCCTCTTATTGCATCCTGGATAACATAAAAAAAAAGGAGTCGAATCATCTTTTAAAGTGTAACTTAACCATCAATTTTACTTTTAAATTGCTGCTGAAACAATCCTGATTATAATAATAGTGTTGGACCATACGCACGGCTATATATATATATATATATATATATATATATATGTTCCTGTCTTGAGTTGTAATTAGAACCTGGTTCAGATGGCTGTTAATTCAGGGATTTGTTGCTCACAAAAGCCTCTCATATCTTTCCCTCTCTGCGGATTTTCGAGCAGTAGGCATCTCCTATTCAGCTCGAGAGGTTGCCGAAAATAAATCATCACCCTCCCACCAGTATGCGAGAATGTCCAGATGGTTGAATGTTCACTGACGTCCTCCCGCTGAATTTCCCCATTGTCTTCCACGCTAAAATTAGAAGGTAATACTTGGTGAAAACGCTGCGTCTGCTCTGAGGGTGCTAGTTAATTATCAGGAACTGGCTTTATGTTCCACCCACGAATGAAAGCATCGGCGCTGCATCGTGCGAGAGTTAAAAGCTGAACCTTGAAACGCGCTTGAGGTTCGTCGGAGGCACCAAATGGCAGGTATCTCTGGCAGTCTGTCCTGCGTGTTTGTTCCTTTTTGGCAAGAACAAAAGGATAATTATCAAGACACATGCTCAGATGTAACTATGTAAGATGTAATATAACTTGTATTTCTAATCACGCCTCATTACTCCCATAAACACGACAGATTCAGCAGCACAGCAACCCAACCACTAATCACTGCAGCTCTGTTAGAGCTCCAATAAGGCTGTTATTAAACATAGCCTGCACTGAAAGCTGGCCGTTTAATGCATTAAGTATTGTTCAGTAAGTAGTTAATCAATTAATCTACTATATGTAAGCAGAGGCAGCAGGGAATGATCATTGTGTATTCTGTTTTGATGAGAATTTTCTTTGGCGGCGTTTGACAAATGACTGTTTTATCTTTAAATGCAGCGAGGGCTTAAATTCAATGGGGAATAAATCCAATGTTATGAGGCTGGGATTAAACCATCTGCATGATTTGGCAGTTCTTTTTAATTTTGCATGCTACATGTGCTTTCCAGGCCGAAATTAGAGCTTTAAGATTTCATTTTTTTTTTGCACGGAGGACTGCATGTACTTCACGTCGACAGGGAGGAGCTGCGTTCAGGTAAGATAAATAGTTAATCAACGCTTCCTTGTAGTCAGCACTTGACAAATCAGTGACTTTCCTTTAGTTTTCTTAATAGTTTAGGTCGGTTAATTGTATCAACGCTGCATTAAAAGCAGAATAATATTCTGTTATTCAAGAGTGAATGAAAACAATGGAAAACAACATGAACTACTAGCTTTTGCCAGAGCTTTCAACCACTCGTCTTCCTCGGCAGATAGTTTTCTTAGATGCATTGGAGCTCAGTTGTCACCTCAGACAGCAAGTTGCAGTTGAAAGTCCTGGGAAAAGCTAGTAAGTGGCCCTTGAGTTCAGCTTTGGTGACTCCATGTTAGACACTTAAGAACAGGAAATCGCTGTGATGTGTAAAAATCACTTTTACACCTTTATTTGGGCTCCCAATACACAAATCGAGGATATGTTCATCAATACAGAGTCTGCTTTAGATCTCGTGACACACTGAATGAGGAAGGTCTGGACCGATGCAAGAAACCAACAGATCCTATATACACAATCTTACTTTAGAGATCTGTATCGTCTGATAGTTAATAACATTTATCATACTGTATAGCTTTTGACAAGGTACAATCACGAGGCCTTTTTGCCATTTTAGCCGATATATTTTAAATGCACTTTCACAGCAGATGTAACGTAAACTTCATTTGTAGCTCTATAATGAGTCTGCACATTAAGTTCAGGTGCGGCCTTGAAAGTCCCAATAGACAGAAAATGGGCTCTGCCTCACATTTGTATTGTTTTTTTTTTGATGCACTATTGATGCACTCTTTGAAAAGTAAGCAGACCGTGTTTCCTAAGACGGATACCGAAGTTCTGCCGTCGTCGTCGTCAGCAAACGGACGAGGTGATACATCTCCACAGATACAGGTAACAAACCCAAACAAGAGGAAGATTCGTTCTTATATCAAAAAAGTTCAAGACCTGAGATTTTCAGTGGAACAAAATGTCTTCAACGTACGAAAAACAAACAAAAGAAATGTCTGTACTGTCTGTAAACTGTCACGATGGCTGCGAACACTAGCTCTGTCTTCCCTTTTGTGACTTAAAAACATGCACATTAAAATCATAATGTCAGCTCGCGTTAAAAGAAAGGTTTAGAATCTCATTATTTCAGCCGCGTTCTTTAAAACTTCTTTTTTTTTTTTTGTTGCAAGCTAGTACACAGCTCTATGCATATGATTTTACATTTGACAGCTTAACGAGAATCATCAATAATCAGTGTGAAGACACGACTGAGGGCGATGCAGATAACTTAAGACAAATAAATTTGTTTTTTAAAAATTCTATTAAACATGGTAATACCTTATTCTAGACAACACTGCGGACTCTCCGAGGGTTACAAGTTCATTCCTTGGGCACTTAGTAAAGAGTCCAGCATGTCAAAAGTGTCTTTGTAGTCAGTGTGTTGGCCGTTGGAGGTCAGCATGCCGTTGGTTCCGTCGTGGCCGTGGTGCTCCATCATCCTCTGGCCGCTCTCCGACGAGTAGTGGGACGAGCCGAGGCCTCCTTTGGAGCTCCTGCTCTTGGACGAATGGTGGTGGTGGTTCCCGGCGTCAGAGTGAGGCCTCTTACGAGACGAGCCGGAGGAGCCCACATCGGGAGCTCGTATAGATAAGGAGGCGCTCTCTATTGTCCCTCTGCTGTTTCCGCTGAGGGAATAAGGGTGCGAGTGGCCGTGTTTGGAGTGACGGTGGCTGCCGTGCTCTTTGTGCTTGTCTTTACCAGAGAGAGTCCCGCCCTGCTCTGAGCCTCCGTGGCGCTCTGATGAAACTTTGATTCTCATCTTGAGCTCCTCGCTCGACGCGGAGCCGTTCTCTGCTAAAGAAGGAGGCAGCCGAGCCTTTTTAGAGCTGCTCTTATCTCTCCTGCCGTCACCCGACTGGCCGGCCTGCTGCGACTGAGAGCGTTTCTTGTGGTGGTGCGCGGGGGGAGGTACGTACATGTCTGTGCTCGACTCGTCCTTTATACCGTTCTGCGAGGCCAGGTCTGCCGCATGTTTCTCTCTGTACTTTTCCAGAGTCAAGACTTTCTGCGGCCGTGAAAAAGTGGCAGCGTTTGTACTGAGCTGCTGTTGTTTACCACCAGCCCCGCCCTCAGCTTTGTGTTCGTGTTTCACCACCGTGAAGTCTGGCTCGGCGAAGTTGTCGTAGCCGCAGCTCTTAGACTCGTCGCTCATTGGCTGGTAGGAGGCATATGAGGCTGCGATGTTGTTAAGGGAGGGCATGTCTGAAGAGTCTGATGAGGTGGAGGGGAAGAAGGAGTTGCTGACACCAGGAAGGCCATCTAAGGACGTCCCCTGGTAGACACTATCCACAGTCGAGCCCTCCGTCTTTGGCTTCTTAGCTGCTTGAATAGCCTAGAAAACAAAAGCAGAATTCAACATGAGATACTGACACGTTATTGGTCCTCAGCCGCACCAGTCGCTCTTTATTACTGCTCTCGTATTGTTGCTGCCAAGTGTTAATGACATACCCTCCAGTTTCGTATCCTCTTCAGTTTGCTGGGTGTCTTTTCAAGGATCTGTAGAAACTCATGCGTGAGCTCTGGAAGAAAACCAGTGAAGACAACCATGTTAGTGATCCCCTCTCCGTGCTGTCGGCTCGCTTCCAACACATTATTCTGATGTCTGCTGAAAGCTACGGCTCGTGGCTGAGGCAACGTCAGTAGGGGCGACCGGGGAGAGGCGGCGGGGGGGGGGGGGTTTGAAGCTTTATTCATAATGTTGACTTCAACTCAGCGTCTTCTTTCTTTGTTTTGCATGTCTATTGTGTTTAAAACCTGAGCGTTCGTGATTCCGTGACGCCGTATCATATCTTTGTTTGACCAGCAGTCCCTCAACTAATCAATCACAAGTTCAGCTCTACAGCTACATTTGTGTTCACAATTATCGGTTCCCTCGTGGCTGGAAATGTAATCCATCCTCCAATTATGATCTGAAGCACTCTGAAGCATTCAGTCCCATTAAGATCTAATGAAGGAAGCAACTTAATTACCAGCAAGACGCGTTTAAAAACTGATATTTAATACCTTCAGGTTCAGTCCTCCCGACCTAAAAGTGCATCGAGCTCTTCTATGACGGGTCCAAGAGAAGTACCAGCTCTTACCGTCCAGCAGCTGTAGCGTTACGGTGCGGTCCACGTACTCCCACCAGTGTTTGCTGTCCGTAGACACGGGGATCTCCCAGTTGGACCACTTGCAGGCCAGGTGGATGCAGACGCATGCGACGACTGTGGGTCTGTACTGCAGGCAGAAGGTGGTGAGGTGCAAACTGCAGGAGACAAGAAACAAAAGAGAAAGATACGACGGTCAGCTGAAGGTACTTCATACTAAACACGCATGATACACTGTTTATTAAGGCATTAACATACATTCAGATTAATAGCGGACGGTTAAAGCAATACTGACAATCAGATATTATGTTCACATCACATACACACAGCCTTACCTTTTAGTACGGGAACATCTAAGATAACCTAAGTCTGTTAGGATGTGCTCCTTAATGTATGAGTGAGTCACACGTACACTTTCATAAGATAATATCTTCAACCTGTATTTGGCCACATTATGAAGTGTGTTTTTATTCTAACTTTAAAGTTATTTGTTTAAATTATAAAACATTAAAAACAGTGTTTCTCAATCTCTTATTGAGCGATAATTGCAGGAAATCTCGACTTACAAACACATTAAATAAAATCTACTCACTACTTGTGTTAGTGTAACACGAGCGATGACAACACGTCATCACTGGAACTTCACAACATCAAACATTAAGACTGAGAAACACTGATGTTGGTAGCCAAGACAAATGATTAGGCTTTAACCTTCTACGGTTAATTTTCTCTGCACCCTGAATCCCAAACTACACTGCAAAGCGGCTCACGTGTACTGAAGCTGAAGATCACCACCACGTGCAACACGTTTAGCAGCAAAGCAGAAATGTTCCCGTTCTTAATGTCAGTTGCATTTAAAGATTATTAAACGGTGTTAAAGTTCAAAATGCAGATTAAGTAGGTAGTATGTGTAACTACATATTAAACAGAAGGAAACTTCAGCATCACATGTAGTAATGCTATCTCTCTGTGGCGCGACGAACCTTCTCTTCTACCGTCATCTCCTCCGGCTACTCTCTTTAACTTACTGGATTTGCGCCAACCGGTGCAGAACATTCGGCTACGTCTGTAATATAGTCTTAGAGAAGTCTCCCAACTATTCATCCTTTAATGAGGGTCGCACAATATCGGTGCTTCTTCAGCAGATCGTTTCACATTTTGTATTTGAAGCGAGCGGTTCATAACCTGCAGTGTGTGCACGCCTGAGGTTAAGAAAGGCTTCTGCCGCGATGTTTCCTCGTACACATGCACAGCTGTTAAGACTTCTGAGATGGTCACACAAAGTGCATTACCACACGGGACAAGCATTCAGTTTGCAGTATAGTTTGGGGTTTCATTGTTAGCTCTTTTAGGGTGAAAAATGTGCAAACATTTGAAAAAAGAACTGTAAACTATACTTACCAAAGCACTCTATAAGTTTAAGAATCTTTAGTGGCAATCTATATTCAGGCTACCATTTGAGTTCTCTTTTGTTTAGACATATGCACTCCGTACCAAACAACCTTGAGAGGTAGACAGCACCACTACACTCCACATTGTGCATTCAACCCCTATGTGCCAACACAGAGCCCTTGTACAATACACCGCACACAGCAGCCCGGCCGGTACTTCCCCACACTGGGGGTTCCCGGGATCCAGGCGCAAACAGGGCGTTGGACACAGGAAGGGGGGCCCTGCAGGACAGGAAGCTATAGTGTGCCATTACAGTGCAATAATGGGAACAGGATAATAACCTGTTGGTAGCCATGAAATAGGAAGTCTGTGCCAAATCCTTGCTTGCTGTAAAAGAAGAAGAAAGTTCATTTTTAGAAATGAGTTTGTTTTTTTTAATTGAGCATTAATGTAATTTTAACCAGGCTGAGAAGTATGTCACAACACTTATTGAAACAGCAGGCAAAGTAAATCATGTACTCAAGAGTCCATTTTTTGGAAGTATTATAAAGAGAAGCTGAGAAAGAAGGTTGTACCTCGCACTAGCTGGGAACACCTCACAACATCTGTGTGTGGATGATCAACTGTTATTTCAAAACCTGCAATAAAGATGTCGAATGAAGATGATCAGCCACTGGTGTAAGCACAAAGTCAGCACTGTGATATTGTGTCTATATTTAATATCAACATGCCCATGTGATACGGCTGTAATTGTATAGTTTGCACTTATTCCTTACGCAGGAATAATGCTGCTACAGTGTCTGTCTGCAGAAGCCAATAAAGCAATTCAGCACAGAAAGCAGCACTCACCCAGCGTTTGCAGCACTATTGTTTCCAGTGCTACAAGCTCTTGTGTCTGCTGCTGGAATGCCTGAAAAAGATCAATCAATGAACAATTTTAAATCTGCTTTCCACCACCTATATACTGATGTTATCAGCAATTACTACAAAATAAGAGCATTGCCCGCGGAAACACTGTAAAGGGAAGTGAAGAGCCATAATGTGCAGATGTTACTCTTAACATTCAGATACAAAATCTCATCAGTATGAGCATAAAACAGACTTCAGTGTAAGGACTGCAAGTTTAAACCTGTGCATCGTTTCTGTGCTTTGATGTAAGGAAATCACATTATAAACTCGCAAGAAAGAAAGAGTCTCTACATCACAGCTTGTACAAAGCAGGCAAAGGGAAAGCAGAGGATAGACTGTAACGTTGCAGCCTTTTGCAATTAGATTAATACACAATGTCACTAAAATACAATATTTAGCAGTCCTACTCAGGATAAAGATGTGTGTAGGGCTGTCAACCATAGAGGAATGCAAGCTCTAAAGAAGGAAAACACACTTTCAATCTGAGTTAACCCAATTATCTTTGTCCTTTCTCCCTACAACACACGCAGAGGAAGCACCTAACTGCAATAAGTATTTTTTTTTGGACTTAGCCAAGTAAAAACTACTTTAACTGATTATTCATTTGGTCTATTAAACCTCAGAAAACCCTTTCCTGGAGCCAAATGTGACGTTTTTAATGATGCAAGTCAGCCGCAAAATCCCCGCTGTGAAGAAACAATTTGATGTTGCAGCTAAAGTATTTTTATCTTACCAACATCTGAAATTCCAGGTTTACTTACGTTGCTCTTAGTGTCTAGGGCAGGCTCTTGTGGGTTAATGTAGGCATGGGCTATTTTAATGACATGCTCCAGCTTTCTGGGCTGCTCCTCAACTTTAGCTGCCAGGAACAGCGTAGTCTGAGAAATGACCTGGAGAGAAAAACCCTCAGTTAGTTTTCATAGTCGGTACCACCAGTAGTAATTATGGTACCAGCCAACACTGCAGTGGTACTTACATTTCTATGGAATTTGCTGAAGGAGTGAATCATATAAAACCTGTGCATATATACTATAGCGGTGTTGATAATCAATTGAGAGCTGGGTGTACAGTTAAGGCATAATCTGTGGATGACATACAGTAAGAACACATTGACTGGAAAAGCCTTGTGACATCTTAACACATTAGCATGAAGCTAGCTAGCAAAACGTGCACCCTGCAAGTTAAAAACCGCAGAATCAAACCAGTCTCTTTAACTAAACACACGTGTGTAATACACCATTCATAACGTAGTGTCATGCTTACATTACACGTACAGCCTGTATTAGTAATAATATATCACTGAAATCTTTAAAGCTAACAATGGAATCTGCAGTCTTAAGAGACAAAACAATAGCTAAGCTAGCAGGCAGGCCTTAGCGCTTCCGGCTAGGTAAATATAAACACCGTGCTAGCTGTGTTAAATAACCCATAATGTCATAAAGGACTCTGCGCGTGATAGTGACGTATATTAGGTGTGTTTCGATGGTTAAAATATGAATTGTAACAAGCCTTGTTGTTCCGGCCCTTCTGTAAGCTAATGCTAACTGAAGCTAACTCGCTAGCCGCTGCGTCTCAAAGGATACACGTTGAGTCTCTGGCCTATGTCTTGGATTAAGTTGGCGGCCTGCTGCCGGTAAGAGAGCTCCCGGTCAGCCTCTATCCCGCCGCGGCGAGACGGCGTGTTTTCGAGCTGCTCCCGGGTGAAGAGCCATTTCGTAGAGGGTCCCCGGTGCACCGCCATTACGCTCCCACTGCCAAGCCCGACGGTGCTAGCATCGGGAGGGAGTGGGGCTACGGGGGCACCGGAAGGACGAAATGAGCAGCCGAGGCTGATTAAAACCGGTTACTCATTTTCTGAACAGCGCCCCCAGTGGTCGGTGGTGCAAACAGTTGTTGCCATACCATATTGACATCATCATTTTGTCCAACAAAATACGCTCTTTCAAATAGGTTAGGTTAATTAATTAAGCCATTTAGCCAAAAGCTATTAACTGTAAATATATATATATATATGTTGCTTTCCTTGTTAATTTATCTAAGTAAATAAAGCAATTGGGGTTGAGATATCTGAAATAGCCACCAGGGGTCACAACTGGACTGCCTCGAAGAGCCCTTAGAAAATAAAAGTGTAATTTCAATTCCTATTGCTTTCAGAGTGCAAGTCGATTATTTGCCACAAAGTCTATAATGGATGACTTTCTCTGGACATGTAGAGCAAGGACTCCAGAGTGTCAAGACATTAATATGTAATCAATATGATAAGAACACCAGATCACTGCTGACACTAAGTATATCATCATGTTTGACCTCACATGGACTGAGGTAGTGCAATCATAGGAGATCAACGCATGTACAATGTGGCACCACATGGTGGAGCATCCTCCGGCCTGCATTACTCTCTTTCTACCGCTAGATAGAAGCAGAGACCAGGAAGTCAAGTGATCTAACAGAACCATGATACATGTGAAGTGTAGGTCTACATAGGGGACTATATAAGAATGATATAATAACTACTTGCAATATGGTTAATGTTATTTAAGTGTGGAAAGCAGAAGCAGCTTATCAAGTAGCAACCTGTTACAGCAATCCTGCTACTTTTCCCAGTGTAGTGTGATAATTACTCAGTGGATGCGCAATAACTAAGTCCTATTACACAAGTACTTTAGCTCCACTTAAGGACAATTTTGAGGTACTTTACGTGAGTATTTCCAGTTTATGCTACTTCAGAGGCAAATATTATACTTTTTACTCCACTACATTTATTTTAAAACTGTAGTTACTTAGAAAGATTCAGATTAATAACAGAATATAGTAAACAAATAATTGATCATGTACTATTATTATAGGTTAAGATACAACTTAATTGCCTGCCAGGCGGAATAGCCCATATAGTAAATAAAAAAATAAATAAACATCCTATTTTATCAGCTGCATAATTAAAGGGATGTACTCATTAATGCATCAATAATTATAGTTAAATAATATAATGTGATTCTGTAATAGGCCATGCTCCTAATACTTTTATACATGTACTTGAATGCAGGACTTTTAAGCCACAGACGAGTTAATAATAATTTGAGGGAGTGATGGCAGGAAAGTAAAGTAAGAAATTATGTGATGGGTTGTTGCTCACGAGGAAGCAGCTGCACGTGACAAGTGAGGTGGTTCAGTCTGTTTGCACGTCCGCCTGCTCTCTCAATCCACATGGGACAGATGTGTTCCTCGCGGAGCGCACAGTGTGCAGCACTTCGACTCCAGCGCGAGCACAGTTCTCGTGAACTCCACTGAGATTAGTCATTTACGGAGCCCCCCTGGGGGTCACATGGTAATTAGAGTCCAGGTGTTGCTATTTCACGACATCGCGAATTGGAGCCTGTTGTGATTTATTTTTTCTTCTATCGCGTGCAGAATGTATTAATAGCTATTTTTGACTCCAAATACGGTAATGATCATTAAAGCATTGACATTATCTGCACACCCAAAACCCTTAGATTCCTATTTAAACATTATTTTATTCAGGTGATAAAGAGGCACTTGTTTTGAAGTCCACATCTCCTAATTTCCGGTAGTGATTCACCTCACAGTGTGTAGTTTGGCGCAACTGGACCTGCATCCCTGCGCGGAGTCTCCCTCCCTCTCTGTGTCTGGGTGTCTCCCCAGTTGAAAGCCTCCACTTCTCGCCCAGGTGAGACATTTTTGGAGTGCCTCATTGGAACCGCAACCTGCTGAGAAGATGACGGACTCCACACCGCCAGAATCCACCACCGTCCCGGACCCGGTTGTAGTGGACCCCACGGCGGAGAACGGGCAGTGCGAGCAGGCGGACTTCCAGCAGGAGCAGCAGCAGAAGCCCAACACAGAAAGCCAGGGAGAGGGTTTCAAGATGGACCAGGAGATGAAGATAACAGACAGCTTAGAGGACGGAGGTAGGCGGTGTGAGATATGTTATAAGTTTTGGATTCACCGGATGCCCCGTGGCCAGGGCGCAAACTGTGCGTAATGCCAGGGAGAGAAGCCAAATGTAGTCTGTAGGAAGAGAGGCGATGTCTGACGTGATGCTCGAGCTGATACATTATTTACAGAGCTGAGAAGAAGAGTATTGTGGCAGACATTGTGTTGTGATTACAGCTTTAGTGAGTAAATGAGTGGATTTCACATTAATTTTGGCTTTGGCAGCATTTTTTAAGACCCAACCCTGATTTCTTATTAGGGTGCAAACAGAAGATTAGTTGTTAAAGTTTCAGACTCATCAGAACAATCTGCTCTTACAATATTACTTCATAACGATCCTGTTACTCGGACTACAACAGGAGTAGACATGATGTTCATTTGAGAGATTAACTGTATATTCTGTGGAGAAAGGAAGACAAGGATCAATAGATAGTGTAATAAAGTGACTGCACTGATCATTTACTAACTCAAAAGTGGATCAGTTCCTCTTTATAGATTAAACTAGAGACCTTTTTGGCGTGTGACTCCAAACAAAAAGCAACGTATTAGTCGTGGTCACATTTTAGAGTGTGCATGTTTAAACTGAATTTAAAAGCAGGTGAACGCTGAAGCTCCCTCTCTGAATCATGTCCGTGTGTTGTTGTCTGCAGGTCTTCTGGAAAGCAGCATGCGTCTGAAGCCTCATGAAGCACAGAGCTACCGCAAGAAAGCTCTGTGGGTGTCTTGGGTGTCCATCGTGATCACAATCATCCTGGCCATCGTCGCTTTCAGTGAGTAACTCCTTCAGGTGTTTCCTTTGATGCAGGCGCACAGGATGAAATGCTGATGCCTGCTGCTCGGTTCTTCAGCTGAAGGACGGGTTTGTTCATGACTGTCTGATTAAACAACAGGGCGACTCGTGTGATCCACGCTTCACGTCAAGTTCCTGTTTCATTTAGCCTCCTACCGCTTCCACTTCAAATGACAGTTCCTCTCAGTGAAGGAATATTTGTGCCGTCAACAGTGTGCACTCGACCTTGAGTTTTATTTCCGTCAGAGGCAGAACAAGTTTAAGCGCCCGATCTTTGTTGTAAGTGCTTTTTCTGCAGATACGATGAGTCATTCGGGGTTTATGACATTGAGAAGAGAAAGCGAAGAGTTGTGACGGTCTCTTTCTCATTTCTCTGCGTGTCAAAGGTTTCCATCTTTGAATTTAAATTGGGATGGAAGTGATTCACTCAGGTTACACTTCATCATGTTGGATTTGAAGGCCCTGCACATTATTCACACATTTGACATACTTGGATACATTTAGAGATGAATGTGTGTCAGATATCTTTAAACGCATTTGTGATGGTGGAACTATCACAGACTCAGTTGGCCTTGTGTTAGAGAGCTGTCACCAACACACACACCGCTATAAGCTGCTTCCTCCTCTGCAGTAAATGCAGATTGGGGCTTGACAGATGCATACGTAAAGATGCAGTGCAGCTTAACATTGCAGATATGATAGACTCCTGTAACGATTGCATGTTAATCTTCTCCATGAGCTTGTTTTCTAAGTGTTTTAGAGAACAAATGGAGACTTTCCACATGTGCAAACTGGAACATATTTCATGCATTGTTATCACATATCTGTGCAGCGGCAGGTACCGCTCGCTCGCCACATCAGGCCTCTAACTCATAAATGAAACATGGCACTGCTTGCAAATGAGCTGCAGAAATGAGCAGAGGAGATGAACGAGGCTGGTGTAGCAGTAACAGTGTCATTACACACACACACACACACACACACACACACACACACACACACACACACACACACACACACACACACACACACACACACACACATAATTGCTTTACTTCGATTGTGACGCTCCCTAGAGAAAAATAAAACCGGCGTGAAGAAAATCCAGCGGTTCAATAATTAATCAGAAGCTTGTTTGAGGAGGAAATTAAGAATTGGAATTCGATTTGTTGGCCCGAGATGATCACGTGGGTTAGAATTAGTGAAGCAACCCGGCGTGTTGTTGCAGCGACGTGGCTGGAAGACTCCGAATCAGAGCTTCTTCCTGAGTTCAGTCTGTGTTGTTTCTAACATGGTGCCCACTTCCTGTCGCGATAAGGAAACGCCGTTAGACTACCACGACGGGGCAGACCTGCGTTACAACTTCCTTCTTTGTCTTGTGTGTCTGTTCAGCTGCGATAACGCTTTAAAGTAGAGCTGCACAGATCGATCGCTAAGTTGTCAACCATGAATTCACTGTTTTGATAAGTGTTTAATCGGTTTGAGTCGGTTTATGCACAGGTTTTCTGCTTTCTTTACGTGTTCAGTTGCGTGTTAAACAAACCTTCTGTCAACCTGTCAACCTTTGGCTTATTGTAAATAAGAACATTTTAATTGGCAAAGACCGTGTGAGAGTCCTGTTTGTTAACCAGCTGTTGGCATCACACTTATGTTTGTATAAGGTAACATCATAAAGTAAATAAAACAACATGAAACATAATTCAAAAGAATTCAATGGGCTGAATTATAAAGAGATAATCGGGTTAGTCCAGTTTGGCCCCTTCGGATGTCCATATATATGTGTGATATATACGGAAAATAATCAATAACTGTCTTGATAATCCATTAATCGTTAATTCTTGGTTCAGAAATGCAGTTTTCAGCCTCTGAAATAAGATTTTCTCTGTTTTGTATCATTAAACTGAATCTTTTGGTTTTGCACTGACAAAACAAAATATGTAAAGACATCACGTTGGACTAGAAAATAATCGGCAGATCAATATTGAAAGGACTTAATTGGGATTGAATGTGTCTTTACCTGTATCCGCCCTGTGAGAGCCCTGCAGGCTGCTCCCTGTCAGCTCTTTATGATAACAGCAAGAGAGCCGCTGGGTAACATATCCTGTAAAACATTCGCATTACTCAAACATGGCTCCTTCTAGCATACAGTGAGAGTGTGTGTGTGTGTGGGAGCAGGCTGGTGCAGCTTTACGTTTATCCTATACACATTGCAGAGGGCAAAATAGCTGGTTTATGTCCCAGGTGGGAGGTTTCACAGGAAGATAGAGATTTCTCAACGGGCTCTGCTTCAGTTAAAGAACAAGTGACATTTGGGGCAGATATTCCCTCTGTTGCAGAGAGTTAAACGAGAAGATCCACACCAGTCTCTCTTTGCATCTTTGCCCTTTCACTTGGTCTGAACTGGTCTGTTTGGATCAAACTGAAGCAGATTTGTGGTCACAGTTCGGCTTCATGTGACCCACGATGTCACCTCCGGTCGTCAGCAATCCTTCCTGGAGTGAAATGAGCAGAACATGTAATAAAAGCCCCTCGCTGCAGCTTTAATAACGAGGCGTATGCATGGCTACAACAGCACCGTGGGACCAACACCATCCGTCCACCAAGTGTAAAAACAACCTTCAGTCTTTCACTGATCTGCATAATGCAGCTCCAGAAACAGCCAATAAACCAGGCAGCTCAGATGGTGTTTTATCTTCTGTACTCCTGCTTCTCTTGTCAGATGTGACAAGGAGGGAGGAGCGGGGAGACAAGACACCTCATATGTGTGTGTGCGTGTGAGAGCCTGCTGCGAGGCTGGAGCTCCGTCCCCGCTGACACCCACTCAGCTTTCTTGGGAGCCAATTAGCGATCGCTGGGCTCAGCTTTGAAGACTGCAGATTCATTTACACAATTTCTTATCTCTGCTCCTAATGAAGGAGCTAGGAGGAGGAAAGAGGAGCAAACATCTCCAGCAGCTCATGACACGTCTGTGAGGTTCCCGTCTACCGACTAACTCAATGAAATGTTCATCTTTCTGACAAACGTTACCTGCAAGATATCCGTGCTGTTGCTTACACCAAGCTATGTCAAAGTCTTTCACATGTAAACAACATCAGAAAGCCTCATGCGCCTGCTACATTTGACGTGTTACGTCAACTCTGGCAGTTGTTTGGTGAAATGTGGTGTCACAGTCCCTCCCCTTATATTTCCTTTCCTTAAAGCAGCTGTCGAGTTGTATTTGCTGTATCGTACGTCTGTTATCACACTGAGATCTGAGGCACGCAAGAAGAATATCGCCACCCTGGATGTTTGAAGAACAGATCAACTGTGCATCATGTACATCCCGTGGTGTGTTTTTCATTGCATATGATACACACAGTGCACACTATAGGATGTGTACACTGTGGGATGGTCGTTAAATACAGTTTAGTGTCCGGTTTCCACTAGTTTTACAAACATTAAATTACATTTAGAGCCAAATATGTACACACCGTTTAAGTAAACATCATGCAAAATTCAGGCGCCGTATGTGAAGTTGTGCTAAATTGACCAATTGTATAGTTATATAGTTATATCGCTGTTTAAAACCAGTTGTTCGTACCTCCATGCTGCATCCCTGCAGATTTCTAGTGTCATAAAAGAAATCCCACATGCTCATTTGTATTCGAGAGTTGTTCATGTGCACTGAAGTGTTTGCAAAAGCAGAATTCATTTCTGTTTTCATTTTGGTCTGGGGAAGTGGATGATTGCACCTTCAGTCCAGAAAAGTGCAGCTGGATGTCGATGAAACAATAAAGGAATGAAGGAAGATGAGGAAAAGGGGAAGCTTGGGATGTCAGAGGAGGAGAGAAAAGGGTCTCGGGGGGGGGGGGGGGGGAGAAGATGCAAAAAGAATCGTGATTTCTCTATCCTTGCATCAGAAAGAAAATGAGCAACTAAAGAGGCAGCGCAGAGAAGAAGATACCACACATGCAGAGCTGAGGCGAGTCTCTGGCCCCCAGTGAGCGTCGCTAAAAATAAACCCGGGAGGAGAGGATTCCTCCCCTCTATCTATCTGCATCTTTTGTCTTCCTCTTCCTCTTCCTCTGCCATTGCATGTGTACGTGTGCGGATGATTCCACGCAGCAGTTGTTTGTTTTCAACACATCTCCAGCACATTATCCCCGGGAGGGAATTAAATCACTCAGTCAACAATCCAGCCTGTCTGGCAGGTTTGCGACATAAACTAATAAAGAAATAGAAACGTGATTCCTCATAGAAGTGTTCCTCTGGACACACGTGATCATCATCCATCACTGCAGCTGAACAGCTGTGGGGTGTGTCCACGATAACGTCTGCACGTGGGGATGTTTCACGCCACCTGTAACAGGAAGATGAAGTTCTGCAGCGTTACTGTAGGAACATAATAACACATGATATGAATGAAGCTGTTAAACTATGTAACCATCAGTGTTGACAGTGTCCCTCTCTTGTCTTCCCAGCTGTTTCCATCATGCGCCACAGCGCTTCAGCGTTTGGATTTGCTGTAAGTCGACTGTAAAGCCTCCACTTCTAGAAGTTATGATGCCTAACGCAGTGTGTTGTCGTGAAGAGGATGTAAAAGTGTTGTTTTTGTTTTGGCTCTGCAGTTTGATGCCGCACTGGATGTGTTGTCCTCCGTCATTGTACTGTGGCGCTACAGCAACGCCGCAGCTGTCCACTCTGCACACCGCGAATACATGTAAGTACAGACCGTCACTGTTACTGATGCACCTACAGGTGTAGGCAGGTCTTTCCTTCTTAGAATAAGTATTCTTACCCAAATAACATCACCAAATATGATTTGTTTATCATAAAATGTCATTTTTAAATGAATCATCGCAGACAAAGTGTCGCTATCTTTCTGTATATTGTTGTTTTTTGTCTTGAAACCATATTAGAAGACGACTTGCAGACCCTGCAGCTGTTTGAGCTTTGTCTCGGCTCTCCCAGATGGTTTCATTAGATCTATTATGACCACAGTGTCCACAGAGTGTGAGCTGTCTGCTTTGTCCTGTAGAGGAGTGTGTCAAATAAAGGCTCTCTTCAGCTCTGTCAGCCTCGGCCCGCTGGGACCGATCACAGACGGGCGCCTCGCGTCTTATCTGTCTGTACCTGGCTGAGGATGGTGTGTGTGTGTGTGTGTGTGTGTAAGTCAGGTGGGCTTTTAGAGCCTGTTGAGTGGTCAGGCTGCAAGCAGGCAACTGAATGAGAGGAAAAGCGTCTTTCACTTTATTTCTCTTCCGTTTGGATGAATCGTAACGTTCCCACAATAACTGAACTGAAACGACTTCGACAGCCAGTCGACCCAAAACAAAAGCATCTGTTACTGAATCAGATGAAAGTATCTCGTCGTTTCTGTTGGAGCATCTGGTACATTCAGTGAATCTGTCAGCACACACACACACACACACACACAGACACACACACACACACACACACACACAGCTGCTAATTGCTGTGGAGACGACAGACGAGAACCCGTCCTCTGGAGACGAGGTCGTAACACAAATGTACATTTTCCAATCAAGAAATAGTTTTTATTTTATTTCTGTTCGTGTACTGACTTACAAGATACTTAAAAGTGAACTTTGGTTCGAGTGTTATCAGCGGGTTAAATGTTACATGTGGCTCAGAAGGGGCCTGCTGCACAGACACACGAAGAAGAAGACGACTGGAAGAGAAGTGTTTTAAAGTCTTATCAATCAAACGCTGTCTGAATGTTTTTGTTAACAAAGCAAAATACGCTTTTGCAATAACAGAACGTATAAAAGAATGTAAATGATGTCGTCTCATTGTATATTCAAGATCCAAAACCAGACCTGCAGCTTTGTATCATTAAAATATATAAAGTTGAAGTCTTGATCGATGTATGAAAGTGTTAAACACAGAAAGTCAGCTGCTAATTGGAGAACTGGGGCAGAGTTCAGGAAGCTGCTGAACCAGTAATTGGCTTCAGCGAGGCTCCACAAACACACAGCTAATAACACACAGATAAATCCATGCATACATATTCTGACACACACACACACACACACAAACACACACACACACACACACACACACACGCTGTAGCATTTCAGTTCTTCTCTACCAGCTGGTGAGAATCGATATTATTCTTTGTCATTTTGTTTTATCCGTGTTTGATAAAGGAGATGCGGCTGAATAGTGATGCCCAGGTGCCAGCTAGTTGCCAAGGGAACAAGCTCGAGACGTCAAGAAGCTTTTGTAAACAAACGCATCATAATTCACACGACTGTGGCAGATGATAGGATGAGATGCTGCTGCTCTTGTGGCGGTATTAATCATAAAAAAGAGACCATATCTGTGTGTGTGTGTGTGTGTGTGTGTGTGTGTGTGTGTGTGTGTGTGATGGATTTAAACTGCTGCGTTTCTACCCAAAAGTACCTTCACTGGTCCTTTTGATGTTTTTGTTGTAGAGCCGACGTGTTTACATCCACTGTGTGCAGGAAACACCAGGAGGCCTGTTAGAAGGGATCCAGATCTGTGTGTGTGTGTGTGTGTGTGTGTGTGCTGTGGACTCCCAAGTGATGTTGGGTGTTGCCTTGGTTACCTCATCCGGTCAAAGCCCAGGATGCTCCGGTTTGGTTGTAGAACAGCCTTCACAATTGAACACACTCTGGCAGCCATGCGTGACCCGGGCATATGCTCCAGTTGTTGGAGGTCTCCCTCGAGACCGGCTTAATTGGATGAAGGTTTTCTAAAAAGGACATCTGCTGCTTCCAACAGAAGCAGTCTCGGGTGTTTGTCGTCTCCAGCTTTGATCGACAGTGATGGAAACAGCACACCCGGGTGGACGCGCTACATCTCGCCCCTTTTTCCGGCACAATGCTCCGACCTATAAACACAATAAAGATTTATAATTTAGTAACGTACAAAACATACAACTGACTCTCCACTCAACTCTTTTCCTCTGCAGAGCCTGCGTGATCTTGGGCGTGATTTTCATCCTCTCCTCCTTGTGCATTATGGGTAAAGCCATCCACGACCTGTCCACCAAGCTGCTACCTGAAGTGGTAAGGATGTATGCACTCCCAACACACATTTAAAGGTGTAATATGTAACACTTCCGCATTAAAAAGTCTATATTTAGTTGCTTTATCCCAAGTCTTTGCTCACTCCATAAGGACCAATCTATATTTGTTATTACGCCTCCGCACCGTATGTCACTCAATGATGGTCTGTTTAGATATCGGGGGTCAAAGGTCACTGTGAAAGCCTGTGGAAATGAGGAAGTGATGACATGTTGGTCACAACCACAAGGAGATAATTGTAAGTTTTGAAAATGTCCTTTATTTCTCATCCGAACACAATAATCAGATCAAATGTTGTTTCAAACTATTTTAATATAATGTTCTGTGAGCGGAGCCCAGCTGGGACCGACGTTCATCTCAAGACAAACTGCACTGAAAACAAGAGAAATGTTTGTGCAGCAGCTTTAGTTGGTTTTGTTTTTGTGACTCTATTAGATTAGAGGTGTGTGTGTGTGTGTGTGTGTGTGTGTGTGTGTGTGTGTGTGTGTGTGTGTGTGTGTGCTGCTCGATGAATAATGACACAAATCTCAGGAGCTTTCACACTTCCTGAAATAGTTTTATTACCCCGTGTTGCCGGGCAATATTCATCTCTGTGGAAACGTTGTGGAGGATCTGAACGTAGCGGTGATGAGCAAACACGGGAACATTACGCTTTGCCGAGCTGAATCACCGCAGAGATTATTCAGGCCCTTTACTGCAGCTCTACGATGTAATTCACACCGCTGCGGTTTGGAAATAAGATGATTGTGTGTTCTCGCCTCCTGGTTACAGACGGAGCCACTGCACGACGCTAACGACGCTAACGACAAGCTTTTAGAAAACCTTAATTAAGATGTTCACTTCAGATTGAACAAGTCTCCTGTACTCATGATGATGCTAATAACTCGCAGAGCGCAGACCTCTGCCAAGGCCGAGACCATAAGTGAAACGTAATGTGTGTATCCCATTTGGATCTGCTCGGAAATGTATCGAGTTCCTCCTTAGCTTCAAGTTTCATAAGAATCATGTCAGTAGTTTTCCGTAATCGTGCTGCAAATGTAACTTCCTGCCACTAGGGGTCAATGAACTACTCACTAACTCTCGTATATTTCATATTCGTGCGTCGGCTGCAGAGCAGAACTCCACCGTGGTGACAAACGCACATTTCAAAGAGCCTTTGCAACTCGTTCAGCCTCAAAATCCAATTCCTTTTCAAATCCTTTATTGATGTTTTGGCCCGACTGTGTTTTCCATCTATTCGTCTGTGGCTGCGGCGAGGGAAAGGCGCGGGCCTGACAGACAGAGAGCAGCAGAGCGTAAACAAAAGGCAGACAGATTGTGTTTTTCTGAGTCGACCTGCTCCTCTTCTGTCACACAGTCGGGTGCTACCACACTGGTTCCTGGTGCATCACAGTGTGAGTTATAAATAGCTTCCGTGCACCTCCTCAGTATGCAGATGCTGGTTTATTCTCAAAGCCTCCCTCTCTTCCTCCTCGCTATGAAATGTTAATAAGGGAAGCAGCTGCTTAGGTATGCAGTAGTGAGAAAGAGGGTGGTGTGTGTGTGGAGAGAGAGGGGTGGAGGGGGTTGACGCCTGACTGTTCCTGCTCTGCTGGGCCTCTGAGCCCAATTACTGTCATTTAGCAGACAAAACAAAGTTGTAGTGTTTATTCAGGCGTTTCATCAGGTCATTAGTGAACTTTGGCCGAAATGCCAGCCCCTCCCAATGTTTAGATGTTGGTGGGATTCCCCATAAGGGTACTTCAGTCAATTTAAACACTGGATTTGTTACTATAGAACGTGCTGAGCTTTAAGTTGAAGCTAAATCTGATAATCCTCCTTTTGCTTTGGCGTGTAATGTTAAATTGGCGCTCACAGCTAAGCTCAGCGATTCACTTCCCTAACCTGCTGCAGTAACAAAACGACTCCACGAACTAGAAGATTATCACGTGCAATAGCCTCCGATTTACTCCATAAATTCAGGTCCAGGCAGCACGCTGAGCGTTTCCCTCCATCTCCTCTTTGATGTCTGCGAGCTCGCCAAAGTATCTTTTCATGGCTCCAAGGCCATAGTGCAATATTAATGCTGCCGCAGAGGCACGGTGGGCTCTGCGGCTCCCTTTCTCCTCCATCCCTCCTTTGTGCATTTACAGGCTTTTAGCTGTGACTCACAACAGGTGCAACAAGAAAGTCATCTTAAAGTGATTTAAACCAAAAGGACGGTCAAGGACACGGCTTTTGATGAGATCGAGATAATTGATGGGTATAGTTGAGTGATGTGATTTAGTGGAGATGATGGTTTCTGACAGTAATACTGCAGCTTAATTAGCTTTTTAAGAGGTGACACTATAATGTGTTTTACGCTTTATAACCCTGGATTCTATTGTAAATGTTAAAAAGACAAAGAAATACATTTACCTTTAATTTATGCAGCAGGAAATCGTGTCATTCTGGAAGAAAGTGTTTTATTATTAGTCCACTAACTGCTTTAAACTATCTTTAGTTTCCTTACTACTTCATATTAGATTATTAGTAGTAGTATTTGCATCTTTACTGAAAATAACACTCTTCTAAAGTTTATATTTTAGAGGAAAAAATGTACTTTAAGTTACAAAATACATTTTTTGGGGTGGTTTTTTCAGCCCTGAGTCGTGTCTGCAGGTTTCAGCTCAGGCTGAAAGTTTCCTTTACATCCTTCAGCAGTCAAGGGAGGAGAAAGAAAACCCAGAACAATATTTAATATATATTGTAATATTTAAAGGTGACCTTGCTGTATCTGGATGTTGGCGATTGGACAGTTTAAGGATTTTATTTATAGATTTTAGTGAGTAAATGAAGTTGAAACTAAACGTAAAGGTTATTCGGGAGGATACCAGTGACGTGACGATAATAGAAACAAAGCCTGACTCCACTTCCTCTGTGTGCTTCTGCCTCTCAGGATGACTTCCTGTTCAGCGTGTCCATCGTCAGCGGCTTGTTCTGCGTCGCCCTGGCTGTGGTCAAGTTCATGCTCGGCAGAGTGCTCACGAGCCGGGCCCTCGTCACTGATGGTAGGTGCGCACGTACATGCTCCGACGCTTCCTCTATCCGTCTGTCCACTCGCATGTGTGAAGGAAGTTTGCTATCCTGGTTCCTTAATGGTGGAACAAGCTCCCCATTGATATCAGGTCAGCAGGAAGTGACTACATAATGTAACTTGTAAGTGCCCAAACATGCAGTTCCCTGACTGGCCACTAGAGGCCGGCTCATGTTAAAGATTATACCAGTATTAGCAATATATATGGCACACCCCTACTAGGAAGGGTTGTTCACTCAGTCCTTTCCTAGTAACAGCGTCACAGTGTTAGTACTGTACTGCACCATACACCGCGGGTCCTCACCTGAACGAGCCCGTTGTATTTTGGTTTTGCGAGATGACCTTTGAGCATCTGACAGATATTAGAGGCATTTTAAAAATGTGCCACGAGACTTTGCATGCTGTTCGAGGCGGCAGCAGGTGGTGTCACATGTGAGGGCTGAATACCAACACTGAGCCGACGAAACCCTCTTTCCAGGATTCAACTCTCTGGTGGGGGGGGTCATGGGGTTCTCCATCCTCGTCAGTGCTGAAGTGTTCAAACATGAACCGCAGGTGTGGTACCTGGACGGGACAATAGGCGTCCTCATGGGTCTCATCATCCTCGCCTATGGAGTCAAGTAAGTTCGTTCTGGAGGTCGTTACAGGAGCAGTATGAAGATTAAAATCAGAAACATGATTTATTTTCATCATTTAATGTTCCGGAGGGGATTTAAATCACCTTACTAATAGTTAGTAGTTATCTATTTTAGTATTTGAATCATAAACTCACAAAAAAAGCAGAATTATAATGAAGTCACTTCTTCCATTGATTGATTTTATTTATTTATCTATTTATTTATTTAAGCATCATGAGGATGAGTGTTTATAACTATGATTATATGATGTAAGAAGATTATATTGCATTATAGACGTCACAGAAGTTGCATCTTTACTGCTGATGCCGTGAGATTTGAGCAACACCCTGCTCGAAGCGTTTGCATCAGCTCTCGGTTTCTGCTTTGTTCTAGGCTGCTGCTCGACATGGTCCCCCGGATGCGACAAACCAGGAACTACGAGCGCTTTGAGTGACGGACCGCAGAGGGAGAGGGTTTGGGAGGGAGGGGGCTGACCGCCCGGCAGCAGAGGGACCGTCTCTGCACAGACTTTCAGTCCTCGAGGTGCCGTGGAGGCTCCAGTACAGTCCTCCCACTCAGAGATTTGAAGTGAGGATCGAGGCCGATGAGGACGGTGCGGCGACTTTTAAGTGTTTTACAATTCGGTGTACATCTAATATCTTTACGTGTCTTTTAACAGTGAATGGGGCTCGTTCTTCCTGCCTCCGTGTTTAAACAAGAGGGTTAAAAAGATAAAGTGAAAGGACTGCAGCGTGCCGGAGAGATATGGAGAGCTCCTTAGAAGCAACAGATTGTTGTACAGTAAGTTGATGATGCAGTACCTCAGTTACACCTCGTCGCCCTGTCAAAACACAGCAGTTTATTTTTCCCATGGTTCCTAGAGGCCTTTGCTCAGCTGTGCTATGAAACGCAGCAGGTGAGAGCGATGGATGTAGAGGAGGATTAATGTTGTTTTAAGACACCAGAGGATATATCAATACATTTGGCACAGGGAGCAGGTATACAAGCACAGAGGCTCAGAAACATGGGACTTGTCGTTTACAATATTTATCTATACTGGGCACTGATTCAGCAACCTAATGCGAGCGCCAGCGCCAGCTTACCGTCCTGGAGGATAGAAACCGTGTTTTTTGGCATCCAGCCACATCAGAGAGTCATGACCTGACGCAGCCTCCAAATCACTGACACTAACAGAAGGTAAATAACAGGAACTCGCTCAGTAGCGTCAGGTTGTGACAAACCCAAGAATATTATTTGTAAATGTGTAACTAGCGCCATCTACTGACCAGAAGAGGTACCTTAATTTGACTTTACATAGTTCAATTTGTTTCTAATCGATGACGTCGGTGCTAATTTGCTTCGTCACTTGTTCTGTCCCTGTACATGGTTACTGTTCCTGGCTCCACATCAGTGAGAGTATCCGCCTCACGCACGCTGCGGGGATGGTTTTGGACACCAGACAAGTCAATACTCATCCTGATATCGATACGTTTCCTCTCTTATCTGGAGCTGCTGTTTGTTTTGGGATTTAAAAGGGAGCAGCGGATTGAAGTATGTTGACTTGTGGCGTTATAACAGTCATAATGCAGATTAATCATTTACTGATTAGTATAAAAGATATTTCTGGTGTTAGTCGACGCTCCACTTGCCGGTTCGAGCGGCTCATTATTGAATTTTTTTAAATGGTGTTTACTTTTATCCTGAAATTTCAACGTGAATATGTGTAAAAGCACAAAGCGAGAGTTTACTGAAGCACAGTGGCGACTAATCTGCTCCCAGGCATTATTTACTAAAGCTTGTCATTACTGTGGAATACCACCTGAATCCACCCGACAGTGTTTCCTCCCGTCTGTGCTCCTCCCCGACTCCAAAGCCTTAATCGTACTGCTCAGTGTTTGGTGAACATGAATGTATTTATCAGGTGTTTGACTGTCATAGATTTCAGGAGCAGGAGAGAGGACGTGCTCATTTTCTCCTGCAGTAACTGAATGTACACACTGTGCTGTGAGACTAGTTTGTACAGCGCACACATGTGCTCCTGTGTTGAATCACATTTAAAGGCATAATATGTAACATTTCCACATTAAAATGTCTAAAACTGACGATTATCCCAAATGTTGAGTTGCTGAAACACTCATTTTTAATCATCATGGGACCATAATGAGGTCCAACATCCAAAATGAAGAAGACAAATATCCAAAGAGAGGAAGTTTCCATGTACATGGTGGCGCAGCAGGTTTGTTCTCGTGCCAGGTTCAAGACCTGCTCGTCACCAGTGAATGTGATAAAGTAGAGATAAATAGCTTCAATATGCACATTAATACAGAAACTAAGAAACACGGGGGTAAACTAACAACATGATAAATAAATAGTAATAACAATATAATTAATAAATAGATACAGGAAGAAAATAGTAAATAAATACGAAAAGAAAGTAACAAATAAATACAATAAAATTCATATCTGCCCAACTACATATACAGGACCACATTTTATTTTTAATTCAACATACTATGACTTATTTTATGATTATTTTGACATACTATACTAAGACTTTTTTCATTATTTTTCTTGACATATTGTACAATATGTTTTTTCATATTATCTTTCGACGAACTATATTTGTTTGACAGACTAAACATGATTTATTTCGACATAACATGACAATCTGCTGGTCACACAACAAGGCTTGTTTTTAGCATTGGGTGCTAACGTTAGCTAGCTGAAGATCTCAGCTGTTTTTCACCAACAACACCAACCAGGAGGAAACCACAACTACCTCACCTGCTTACCGGAGGCTGGTCCATCGCAATGTGCAGGTAAGGTCACTCCAAGTACATAATTTACCGCTGTTACGACTCCTTTGTAGCAATACGAAAAAAGTAGGATTAGGTGTTAATGTAGATACAATCAAATCAAAAGCACGTGGTAATACCTAAAACAGATGAACCGCAAATACAGAATAGGAAGTAACAGTAAATACATGAAAATAAATAATATCCTAAATGAAGAACAGAATAAATGAACAGTAAATATATCAGTTAATGCAAAACTAAATAAGCGGAGGAATTATCAATTAACAGAAATAAAATATGTACACTGCACTTTTATACTTTGATTTATGTACTGAACACATCACCATGTAAGTGGAGTACTTTTATATCTTGATTCATGTAACATACGCATTACTATGTATGATGTTATATTCTTATACTTTTGATCAGAACTATATGCATGTCCATGATTAAAAAGAGTACTCGCACAGAGAGTTGAGCTGTGGCACACAGGGTGCAGGGAGCTTTGTTTAGACTATAACCAGATAAGGTGTGCGTAAGAAAAGATGCCCATTCCTCTATCATAGCAGGTGTTGTGATGAACGGCAGTAACCCAGGGCATGAGGAGACCTTGAAGATCTACTGTTCAGCATGTATACATAATGTAGTGTAAGTTCAAGCATGTATACATAATGTAGTGTAAGTTCCCAATAAATGTAAACAGGTACCAAATCAGGACGCCAAAGATGAAACTGCCAAGAGGCGTGGACACGCCTACAGTTATTACGCCTATTATTATTTATTACTGTGGATGGTAAATGATCTGCTCTCTTTTAAACATAATACATCCAGAGCTATAGAAGCAGGTATAGGCGGCAAACTCGCTGTTCATTACCAAAAATGTAAAACATTGTTGTGTTGTCATTGTTTTTAAATGTATTTTTTATTAAATCCAGTGGATTAAATCATTATGTTGCTAAAGAAACCCACTGAAGTGATGGCTGCACCTTACCCTGAGCCTGCTCCATCAAACTAATAACCACTACGAGCAACACAAACCAACTGGCCACGTGTAACAACGTCCCCCAGTGAGCGTGTTGTGCCACGTGTGTAGAGGCTGCACGCGCTGTCTCCGGGATGTTAACCAGCAGGTAAACAGCAGCTCGTTCAACTCTCTGTGTGTTGCGCTGCTAGCTACGAGCTAACGGAGACTAGCGATGTTCCCAACAGAGACCTGTTGTTCAGGATCACTGAAGAAATACTTCTGGGTCATGAATACAGTTTATAAGTGTGTCATGTTTACTTCACACTCTTTTATTCCCGACCAGCGCAATGACTGCGTGACGCCAGCAGCAAGTCTGTCAACGCAGACGCTGTTTGCACGTAATCCTGCAGCGATGCTGTTACAGCGGTGTTACTCAATAAAGCTTTAATCAATTCAATATTTCAACATCTGAAATGTTCATTCATCTGTTGAAATCATGTCCAAGCACTCCGTACCGTTACTTCCCCCCAAAACTATTCATCCAAAATGCGTGCGTGCAGGTCTGCCTGCGTGCGTGCGTGCGTGCGTGCAGGTCTGCCTGCGTGCGTTGTCATAGAAACGCAGATCAAAGCCACTTGTTCTGGAGTCATAAAAGGCCTTATTACATCATCAAAGACACTGAGCAGATCTTTATATCTTCAGAACTCCAGAGACATATTGAGAAAGTATTATTCCTTGTTGGACACATTACCTATCAACATAGATAATAACAAACTCAACATGGATAATATCGAACTCAACATGGATATTATCGACCTCGAAGCGGATAATAACGAACTCGACATGGATTACAAGGTAAGAAAATCTGGCCTGGATTGGAAAAACGTTTTCACCAATCTGCGATTCATTATTTTTGATCAAATCAAATGTGGTCTGTCTGAAAGTAAACTTTCAGATGTACTTAAGAGATGCTTTGTGAATTATGCACAGCACCAAGTACAACATCTATTAATCATTGTGTCACATTTCAAACATCCTAATGAGAAGTGTTTAGTTGGAGTGTAAAAGATGCCTGGCTGTTAAAACCTGATTGTTTTTCTTTCTAGATTCCATCAAATGAACTTTTAGGACTGAGATGCAGCGAGTTGGAAGTGCCTCTGTTTAGCACTAACGACTTTGCACAGTTGATCAATACATATGTGGATGTAGTCCCACATGAGTAAGTTACAAGTTACAATTCTTCAAGCAAATAAACTCAGAAATTAGGTAAAATATTTGTTTAGCTAAACCATTCCTAATCTTTTCTTTCAGAGAATGGAGGAGGTTACGCTATTACCGAATGCACTCAGACATCGTCAATCTGGTGTCTGACATGTGTCATGAGATCTTAGATTTGGTCACCACCAAGATCCTGTTCACTGTGGAACCTCAGGTTCAACGCTGGATAGACGTCCACGTTGAACTGGAGAATGCTAAAAACACCTCTGTCACAATGTAAGTCGAGCATTTTGTAACCTTGTAATTTTTAGAGTCCAGATCAGTTGACTAATGCCGGACTGTTTTTCTTTTCTCAGGAACGCTTATGATTATTCGCAAGGGCTCAATTTTGACAGCGTGACGGAGGAAGATATTCTAGCCAGCTTTGGGAAATCATTTGACATCTGTTTTGGTGCAGCAATAGGACGCCAACAGAAGAGGTCCCACGACTCTATAGCAATACTGGAGATGTTCGCAGAAGAGGTGACGAAGAGAGTGAACCAGGCACTGCATAGGACCACTCAATCTTCACTGTATTTATCTGAGTCGCAAACCTCAATTGATTTTCCATCGGAAGAAATGATTTATTATATCGGCAAAATATTGATGGGGCTCTTACAATCAGACTATGAAGACGAAGACGAAGACGAAGACGAAGGAGACCGCTCAACAGTAGTTTTACAAATCTCAGCCAGTGACACCATGCAGCGTCCTGTTATTACCACACAGGAGCGGCCACAGAAATCAGGCAAAGAAGAAGACGAGGAAACACTCCACTCTTCAGAGATTTCAGAAGACTCATCCAGTGACATCATACAGCATTATATCAATAACACACAGAAGCTGCCACAGAAATCAGGCAAAGAAGAAGACGAGGAAACACTCTGCTCTGTATCAGAGATTTCATACCTCTCAGACTTTACCACAGGAGAGCAGAACCATAAATCAGACGAATCAGGCGAAACAGAAGAGGAGCTGCCACAGAGAGATGAGACCTTTCTCGTCTGTTTTGTCTGTAAGCTGGTGGATCACATCGCTCACTCCACCAAGACAACAATATACAACGTGGATTTAGATCTGATGTTGGAACGACTGAACAAGAGTACTGTTGGAAGTCTCTCTCTCCCACAGACAGTTGGAAACATCCACATCCCCGTCTATAAAGAGCTTTGCCACCAGTTTGGATCTGCTGCAAGGCTTCAGGCTGCCATGGTGTCCAAAGATGGGAAGTTTGAAGAAGCCGTTGCCAAGACATTAAAGGCTCAGCTGCAGAAGTCTTCAAGAAAAAACATCAGCTTCATGGCCAAAGTCAAGAAGACTTTCTGCCGCAAGTCTAGAAAAGTTGCTCCCATCATCGAGACAAACACATCAGTCTCTCACACTGAAGTCATTGAGCTGGTGAATGGATCGACGCCCCCACCTCAGAGGAGACAGAAGTTCCCCGCCATTCGTAGAATGTTCGCCTCCGCAGCAAAGTTCCTGAGGAACCCGTTCAGCCAATGCATCAGCGCTAGTAATACAGTGGCCTCTGCTCTCTCTCTGTGGAGTTCACATGTGCTCCCCCCGTATTGACAGGGTTTTACTCCCTTGAGTCAAACACTTAATGTGAACTTCAATAAAAAGAACAAAAAGTTACATCTCTTGTGTCATCATTTATTATCAGAGGTAGAACAGTCAGAACTTTTATTCTTCCACCTCCGATACCACGAGCTGCACACACTGTTCATGCTGTCTCCACCTGGACACAACAGCGGTCATTGAACGCAGCTCTTCTTCACTGCCAGTCACATTGTCCAATTAATAATCAGTAAATAAAGGAACAAGTGAACAATTAATAATCAGTAAATAAAGGAACAAGTGAACAATTAATAATCAGTAAATAAAGGAACAAGTGAACAATTAATAATCAGTAAATAAAGGAACAAGTGAACAATTAATAATCAGTAAATAAAGGAACAAGTGAACAATTAATAATCAGTAAATAAAGGAACAAGTGAACAATTAATAATCAGTAAATAAAGGAACAAGTGAACAATTAATAATCAGTAACTAAAGACAATATAGTAACTAAAACAGAAGAAATGTAGTATGTGTAATATGTAAAAGATATTAGTAAATAAAGGATGAAAAGAAGCATTAAAAAAACACAATATAGGAATTTAAAACATCTTTTTGGAGGGGTAGGGAACTTTAAAAACGTTTTATTGCCTTTAAGATGATATAATGGCATGCAGCAGGGCGGGGTTGAACCCAGGTAGAAGGATTATTACCTTTTACACAGGACACCCACTCACCAGGTGAACTACACTGATGCCATGTTCATCTTAGGTTTGACACTATTATAACACTTTACTGACATTTTAAGGCATATAATGATTTATTTTAAATGCATCCTTTATGACATTTTCATGATGTTTGTGTGACATACTATTATTTTTTTAAAGTCGCTTTAAAAAAGAGCTGAGCCAGAAGGCAATGCTCTCGATCTACCGGTCGATCTTCGTTCCTACCCTCACCTATAGTCATTACCAAAAGAACGAGATCGCGGGTACACGCGGACAAAATGGGTTTTCTCAGGTGGGTGGCTGACGAGATAGGGTGAGAAGCTCAGCCACCCGTGAGAGACTCGGAGTAGAGCCGCTGCTCCTTTGCGTTGAAAGGAGCCAGTTGAGGTGGTTCATCATCTAGTAAGGATGCCACCTGGGAGCCTCCCTAGGGAGGTGATCCAGGCACGTCCAGCTGGGAGGAGACCCCGGGGAAGACCCAGGACTCGGTGGAGAGATTATATCTCCTCACTGGGAACGCCTCAGGGATCCCCCAGTCAGAGCTGGTGGATGTGGCCCGAAGAAGGGAAGTTTGGGGTTCCTTACTGGAGCAGCTGCCCCCGCGACCCGACCCCGGATAAGCGGTAGACGATGGATGGACATACTGTATTATTATTTCTATGGTATGAAAGGGAATAGTTTCTGAAGCTATGGTCTACAACAGGGGTGCACAAAAGGTCGATCGGGAGTGTAGTGCGGGTAGATCGCGCACCGTTAAAAATAATAATAATAATACTAGTCCCCCCCCAATAAACATGAATTTATATTTTACTTGAGTATTTTAATCTCATGTAATTGTTAATCTCAACAAGTATAAGTATATATGCTTCCTTTGGCCAATATTATAAGGAACCACTCTATAAACTTTTATTGTTATGCAGGATGATACCCAATTATATCTATCAATTAAACCAGACGAAACCAATCAATTGGCTAAACTTCAAGTCTTAAGGACATAAATGTCTAGCAACTTCTTGATGTTAAACACAGACAAAACTGAAGTTATTATACTTGGCCCTAAACGCCTCCGAAACGCATTTTCTAATGACATAGAAGCTCTGGATGGCATTAATTTGGCCTCCAGCACCACTGTAAGGAATCTTGGCGTCATCTTTGATCAGGATCATCCTCAGAGTGTCCGTCTCTCATGTGGCAGGTTGCCATCTGATAAAGTTTACGTCAGGATCATGAATCGTGGCTGCGCCTGCTGACCTGGTCCTGCTGGACACCGGGAAGCCTTTTTGACATTTTCCTGGATTCATCCAAACTTTCTCTTTTTCAACACATAATTTCTGTCAAATGTTGTATTTGTACTATGTTGTTTATCCTGTACACACGACATCTATTGCACGTCTGTCCGTCCTGGGAGAGGGATCCCTCCTCAGTCTCTCTCTGAGGTTTCTTCCATGTTTCCCCCTTTAATTGTGGGGTTTCTTTTAGGAAGTTTTTCCTTGTGTGATGCGAGGGTCTAAGGACAGAGGGTCTAAGGACAGAGGGTCTAAGGACAGAGGGTGTCGTAACCTGTACAGTCTGTAAAGAACACTGAGACAAATGTATAATTTTTGATATTGGGCTATACAAATAAATTTGATTTGATTTGAATTTGAAGTAGCATTTTCAATGCAGGACTTTTACTTATAACAGTATTTGTACAGTGTGGTATTAGTGCTTTTGCTGAAGTAAAGGATCTAAATACTTCCTCCACCACTGGTTTTAGTGATTTGCAGATAAAGAAAAAAACATGTTGATATGAAACTGGTTAAACAAAAAGTAAAAAATGTACCGTGTGTATTTCAACATGTAGCGAAATATATCTTACTAAGAGTTATAAAAAATAAAGCACATTCAGCCATCAGTAGACTGATGTGTTGACACTAGTATACACTGAATATATAAGGTTGACGCTAAAGAACGTCATCGTGACGTAGGTTGTAAACACGGAAGTGGATTGTGAATGCGCTGCGGCTAACACATTCTAGCTAGCTGCAGTTTAATTTACAGCTTATGAATGAGCTTTATGAAGAATATTATCGGTACTCTGAGAAAACCTGACTCAAGCGTTAAACAACAACACAGTAAACGTAAACACAATACTTACTTACTAAATGGTGACGAGGTAGGAGCACGTGCGGGCTGTTAGCGAGGCTGGTGACGGTGAAGTGAACATGTCAACAAGTTATCCCACACCTGTTTACTGCCATGCTGGACGAGGACACTTCCGGGATGTTTACGAGCCGGCGGAGGACTCTTTCCTCTTGATTGACGCCCTGGAGAAAGACGCAGAGAGGCTGCAGCTGATGAGGTCAGACACAGCGCACCTGAACGCATCACACGTGCAAAGGTAAGGAGAAGTAAACTACATGTAATTAAACTATTAGTTTAACTACATTTACTTGCTGGTGGTTCAACACTATTCATATTTGTATAGGAATTTATGTAGTTCAAATGTTATTATTATTATTCAAACAGAGGTTAACTGCTGAAATTACAAATAACTTTGTTTACCATTGCTTCTCTACTGTAATTGATCCTTTTTATTTCTTTAAATATAAGTATGGGCATTTAAAAAAATGTTTTTATGGGCATTATTTTTGGTTATCATTTCGTATCACATATACATTGACAATTTGATCATTTTCTTAGTAGCTTTAGTTAACCAAACTAGATTCGTCCTTCGGGTAGCTTTGCTGTGCTTCCACCTCTCCGAACACTGAACATATGCAGTGTTGGAATATAACTAAGTACATTTACTGAAGTACCAAATTACAAATGTATGGTTTACTCAAGTATTTTAATCTCATGCGACTTTCTACTTGTACTCTGCTACATCTCAGAGGCAGTAAGTGTAGTTATAAAGATAAATTGGTTGACTTGGTAACTATTTTGATAATCATTTGAGTGATTTTTTTGTGCACGAGGCCCAAATTGAACTCCATATCTGCTCAGTAATGTATAAGTTGTTGGGCGTGTGTGTATACACATACACACTGTGTCTCGAGCTGCTCCTTGACCTGGGCCGATGTAAATACTGAATCTGTATTAATGTGATGTGAAACAAATATTAAACCAGAGTCTGAGCCTTTTGTCACAGAAAAAAGGTTTATTTAAAAATAAAGTTATATCCCTCTTACTCGTCAAGGACTGTGAAAACAAAAAAAAACGTTGTCATTGCGTTATTCACCTTTCGCTGCTCGGACCACAATCATCACCGCTCTGGTGTTTCCGACACCGGATGCTAACTGACAGATTCAAACAAGGTCGACATTGAAAAACAAAGATTGATACATGTTTGTATGACCGTAAGTAGCATGTTCTTTTTAGTTTTTCTTTACAATGGAGACATTCAATGCTGAGGTTAACAAAGACAGATATGGTGAAGATTTTGTTCTCTTGAAACCAAACAGTTGATAATCTGATCGACAGCATGCTTAGAAGAAGTCTGACTAACAGAAAGTAAACAAGGCTTTTACTGCAACAACACAGGTTTGAACGACTTTGCTTTTTTTTTTCCAAATTGAAAAATAACTGAAGCTATTGTTTAGATTTCTAGTATGTACTCAACTGAACCATCCCCAACTCATGTACAAGGATACGTGTGCTCATAGTCTTTATTTCTCTTATTGTCAACAGACCCACACACGGGGAAGTCAAAGTATAGAGAGAGGGAGAAACACGTGAGGTTTGTTGACGATAGCTAAACTAAAGAATATGGTAAGACCGATCCTGTAAATGAAAGGACGACACCACTGTTTCTTTCTTTCTGTGTCACTGCTTCAGCCTGAGAGTCGGCAGGAAGTCACATGCAGAAAAGTAATCCGTTTAAGCCAATCAGATGTTATAGAACATGTGCTGCATTAACCTGATTACTCACCAGTATATATACATGGACATATAATTAGAAAAAAGTAATCCAACTATTGAGTTTGTATGGATGTTTCTGACATCAATTTACGGCTCAGTAATCCAATTGCAAATGCTGCACTGGTGTTATCCTTTCTTTTAGTTCTGTGAATGGCATGGATCCAAACCCGAGTAACAAATTACAAGGTTTGCACTGATTAAATTAAGTGATTTTAATAGTATTATATTAAAATGAGATCTTTTTTTTTTAATGATTTCAAGTGTACAATAAAAGTGATTCAGGAAAGAGCAAACAGATGCCTTCTGATCTGTGGAGTTAAATCTGGGACCGTCAGTTCGCTGATATTCAAACAGGAACCAAACATAACCATGAAAAGGCACGTCATGTTCTTCGAAACACTAAGTTGGCGGCAGATCACTGACCTGACAAAAGTAAAACCAGTCTGAGCCGACACAGTGAGAGTACAGGTGGTGTTCTGCAGCTGGACGGTGCCGCTCAGTCTGAATTTACACGTGTGCAAACAGAAAAACTGAGATTGGAAACAAAAGCACAAAGTGTATGAGGCTCCTGCTGGCTTTTCACAATAAAACGAGGCACGTTTGTCCACTGCTGTTCAGCTTTAACAGCCCGTGATCTCCAGCACTTATTATTCAAGACTAAAGATTTCAGTTGAGAACCAATCCTCATGAGTTTTCAGCTTTTTAAGGAATAAATATTACAGGTTTGAATTGTTTTTAACCTTTTCTATAAAGAATGCAAAGTCAACACGACATAACCAGCGAGACTCTGATCTATCTGTTTTCACACCACTGCTGAAAGCTGAGCAGAAGCAGACAAAGCCCCCCCCCCCCACCCCCTCTCGGCCATACACTTGGAAGACAAGCAAGCTTTTTTTTTATTTAAATTTTTTATAATTACTCTCCATAAATAAAAATCTATAAAAAAGGAAAAAAGAAAAGACACCGCTCCCTATAAATAAAAAAACTGATTTCCAGCAAAACAGAGATAAAGATCTGTATACAAAATAAATAAAAAAGAAAAACTTTTAAACCCATATGAACAATATACAGTGTTACTAATATCTTGTTAAACCTCTGCAAATAGATTACCGTAGTGCATTTCTTTCCCTTCACCACAAGAACTACAAATTTGACTTTTATCTTAATTTTTTTCTTCGCAAATCTGCAGGCAAATTAAGATCCTAACGATTACCGAACAAAAACGAGGAGATGCGAGGTTTTGCGTTGCAGAAACGCGTCGTTGGCATGTTTTTGTTGCTCGTAAGGATTTACATCAGTTGTCTGGTAGACGGGATATGAGTGTGGATCTGTGTTTTTAACAGCTTGTGTACATTAAGACACAGACAGACATCACGGTTAGCTTGTCATGTTTCTCTGCGAGTTGTGGAGTCTTTGGAAAACGTGTTGTTGTTAAGGCTTCCTCGCCTGGGCTGCGGTGCATCTAGGTGTTACCACTGCCGCTGACGGCGGTCTATCATCTACGACACAACGGCACGACATCCTACGACACGGCGACTCCGTACACGTCAGCTTTAGCTACAGAGAATGACCCTCCCCGATCCTCACCTCGGTGTGTGCGTAGTACCGGATGATCTGCTCAAATGTTACTGGCCTTCTGTAGAAACACACACACACACTTGGATCATAGTAAAAGTAAAAGTGTGCAATTTGAAAGTGAATGTATGAAAATCAAGGGAGCGCATTTTCCCGTTTGTTTTTTTTAAGGGATATGAGGACCGATGGGGGGGGGGGGGGGGTATGAGTCAGGAAATGAAAAAACTTCCAGAATAAAAATCTAGATATCTACATTACATGTCTCATCACGTTCGTCCAGAAGAGAGGAACATGTTGGTTACAGTGTAAAACTGGGTTCTTCTTTAGCCGCCGTCTGTTAGCCTCCCCGTGTGTATGAGTGTGTGTGTGTGTGTGTGTGTGTGTGTGTGTGTGTGTGGGGGGGGGGGGATGTAGGCCTTCAGGCATGCCAGTCCAGTGCAAACCTACCTAAAGAATAAACAGTTTCAGATTTGACCAGGGGATGTGGATGGAGGGGTTGGAGTGGAGGGGTAGCTGTTAGGAAGGGGCGGTTGAGCCTTCTTGGTACCTCGCTGCCCTGATGAACCCAAAGACAAACAGGCAGTCACATGTGCAGTCACTGACATGTGCAGTCTACCAAGGAGGCAGCAGCTTAACTTAAAGTCTAACTCGACTCCCTTTGTTGATTCAAGTAATTTCACAACGCTTCCAGGACTCGCAGCGCCACCGCCGGTGAATCAGAGGGTTGTCTGCGTCACTCCCAGCAGCTGGGGAAACAATAAATATGATGAACCCATGAATGTTTTTCTATCCAGACAGCTTCCCACACAAATAAAGTCCGGTGTGAGTGTTTGACTGACAGCTGCATGTCTCCCAAACACACTCAAACACTCGTTAAGCTGCTCCGACTTCATCCAGCTTCGCCCGATCCTCTGTGAGCGGCCACCCCTACCCCCCCCCCCCCCCGCCCATCAGCCTGTGTGTTGGTGCTATAGGCAGTCTTTGCACAGCGCCACCTGGCCTTTCATGTAGTCACGGCAGGGGCAGATACGTCGCAGCGACTGGTGAGCGCCCGCGCAGCTGAACAGCAGCAGGTCAGCCTGGAAGATGCAGTGCCGGCGAGTCTCGCTGTAGGCCGGGACCACCGTGTCGGCGCTCGACTCCACCGTATGACAGTCCACACCAAACCTGAGACACAGGCAGATTACTATTATCAATTGAAATACAATCAGAATCAGCTTTATTGTTATTTAGTGTGATTCACATAAAGGGAGTTTGACTCTTGTTACTTCATTAAGTTAAGTACAGACAAAGAAATGGACATTTAAAAAAGTAAACGTGAAAATTGACTTCTATGTACAGGTATAAATATAATCATTTGTAGATAGTGAGAGTGCAAATGGTGCTGGAATATGGAATTATTAATGATATTGCTTAATGTACATGAGGTAGTTTGATACAGCGTGTTTATAATCATATTGACAGTGATGATATTTACATGTCATCTATAAAACTATAATTACAGTGAGAGGGAGAAGCTGAACACACACACACACACACACTCAACGAAGTAATGTTCTTCAGTCATGAGCCTTGACTCTTATTCCAGAAAACAAACTGCGCCCTCCAGTGGCTTTAACGGGACACTGCAGTGTATTTAAAGTCACCACTCTGGTTGACAAATGAATTCAAACCTGGGTTGTGCTGCCACCTAATGGTCGCTTTTAAAACAACAACTAGAGCTGGGAGAAAGTGTGTTCATGTCTCAATGTAAAGCAGCGTTTCTACAGCTTCAGGAAAGTTACGTGTGTGTGTGTGTGTGTGTGTGTGTGTGTGTGTGTGTGTGTGTGTGTGTGTGTGTGTGTGTGTGTGTGTGTGTGTGTGTGTGTGTGTGTGTGTGTGTGTGTGTGTGTGTGTGTGTGTGTCCCACCTGGCCAGGTCCTTGTCCTTGTTAAGGTGTTGGAAGAAGGAGGGCTCACAGATGAGCTGCTCCTCCTGACACACCTGCTTACAGGTGCGGCCCGGCTCGGCCAGTTTCACCTGCAGGGTGCTGAGAGGGGGCCACATCACCTGACCGTGGCAGAAGTCCTGACAACACAACAGCGTGTCACACAACAACGTGTCACACAACAACACTGCAACATAGCCGAAAAGTGATTTGCTGGGAGTAAAGCCACTCGTATGACACAGATAATTAAAAATCACTAATGTGATCCCTACAAACCCTGAGTGAACTAACAAGAGCTAGGGTTATTTATATTAAACTATTTGTATTTTCATTCAGTCTCAGTACACTAACATTCTGATATGCTTGTATCCTAAACATTAATACATCTGCAGGCAGTACCTGGTTCTCAATGAAGGCGTTGACTCTCTGCAGCATCCCCTCACAGGTGAACTCATAGGGCAGGTAGGGCTCGATCTGATCACACACACACACACACACACACACACACACACACACACACACACACACAAAACACACAAGTGTGAGGAGAGGGTCCTCTGGTGGTGACGTCACATGCTTTACAGCACACCTACAGGACCAGGAATGAGCTGGTTTCACTGTATGTGTGCGAGCGGAGCCTGGTGAAACGTAAGCCCGCTGCCTGACCTTTGTGCCGCTCTCTTTTGAGTCGCATCGACTCTGATTTGAAACTTCAAACGGGCACTGAACAACAACTGGAGCCTTTGTTGAAGCACTAAGTCACTCGCTGCTTTCTCCATGTCTTTGTGTGCGGGGAGGAAGATGAGGAGGAGGAGGAGGAGAAGAGGGGGGGGCAGCGTGAGCCAAGCCGGAGCCTGGTAGGCTGCAGCTCGCCACGGATCACAAAGCATATGAGGCTCCGCAGGCATGTCCAGTGAACAAAGCCATTGTTCCGACTCGCTCGGCGGAGCACAACACACGAGGTCCCGAGCCCTGGCCTTTAAATATGCATGGGCCTGGACGTGAAGACGGAACGGGATCTCTTTCTTCCCCCCTGTGCTTTCATTCCTCGGTCACAGGTTTTAAGACGTCCGATTTTGATAATATTTCGATAATCAAACGTTTCCTAGTTGTAAGAGTCACTTACTTAATTATTATACGTCTGTTTCATAATGTTTTTACGCCATCATGTCATGAAATCCGTGTTTACCTTCTGGCTGAGGATGGAGTGGATGGCGTTCTCCACCTCAACAGAGTTTTCGATATCCACCGTCCACACGTGGGGCTGACCGATGTACACCTCAGCATATGGATGTTGAGAGGTCAACTGCAGAAAGCAACGAGAGTCGAGGTTAGGAAAATCAAACACAGCTTTTCAGGAAGAGCCTGCAGAGAGCGTCCCCACAGGTCTGCCCTGCTCACCTCTCTCAGCGTGGGTTTGCCCTTAAAGAAGTCTGTGTTCTTGCTGCTCTTTGGAGGGTTGAATTTGGGGTTGAGGAAAGCACAGCCGTTGGCGATGGCCTCCAGGGGGGCGGGACCCTCGTAGGGGAAGGACATACCCACAAACAACTGCAATGGAGAGAAAACATTGAGGAATTAAAAGTGTTATATGTGAGAACACTGCTGCTCGTAAACCCAATCAAGAGACTAACTTCACACTTTCTTTAAGCACATGTTCAACAGGAAGGAGGCGGCATGTGGGAGCTACTGAAATAACCAGTATAAGCTGGTCGGGGTAGAACAGTTCACTGGCTGTGTTGGGGAGTTTCTGCTGTTTGCTGATAGCAGCAGTTAACCCAAACCTCCCATGTTATCAGCACTAAATACAGTCGAGGCAGCACATTTTCTCTATAAAACAAGGGAGGAAAAACAAGCAGAATAAAATGAAGACACTGCTCTAATGTTTATTGCTCCCAGAGGCCACTAGACGTTTGGTGAAGCGGGAGCACTGGGGATACTTTTTGAAAAACAGGAAACACACAGTATCCGAGTTGGCGGTTGAGAATTTGGAAAACAACTACAGTAACTCTGCATACAGATTCACAAACTACTCATTCAACACCATGTGCTATATCATTACATCTCAAACTAATGTTTCTACTCAAAGAAAAGGATTTTCTCTTTAATGTGTTGTTTTAAAAGAAGTTACTTCATTGCAGTGCAGACTCCACACACGAGAAGCTGCTTTGTATCTCCAGGCATGTATGGATCTTAGCTGCCTTCTTCTCTAAACACCAAATGCCAGTAAGTTTCAAACAAGTGTTTGACCAGAGTCTTCTGATCTGTACGTATGACCCCCGTCTCACGCCAAAGTACCCCTTTTGAGTTATTCGACGCATGATTTAACAGTTTAACATTTAAAGAACTTCCTGCAACACTTGGGCTGAAAGTAACAGCAGGAGACACGGCATGCTCATGTTCTTTTATATACAGTTAATATTAGATGCAGAAGAAAATAAATGAATTAAAAACCACTCTGTGGCGCAGAGTAACCAAAGGGTTCGTCTCCATGTTGACATAAGAACAGTCTGTGCGTATGAAGAACAAGCGGGGGCTCGAACAACAAGCTCCCAAGCAAATATTTGCGAGGTCGAAGCAGCGTGAGACAGTCATCCAGAAACAGAGAGAGGAGGGAGGGGTGGAGGGCAAGTGGCTCATTCACTGGAGGGCCAGAGCTGACTACAATAGCTACTCTGTGTGTGTTTGTATTTGCCAGTGTGTGTGTGTGTGTGTGTGTGTGTGTACATAGGAACAGAAAAGAAAGTCTGGTAGATGACACACTTTCTTTAACCACAATGCAGTGCAGTACCATGTGTGTCTGTAAAACCACTGATGTAGAAAAGAGATCTTTTGATTCTGCTGCAGCGTTTATTGATTTATATGTGGATGCTGAAGATATGGGTTCAGGATTTCATATTATTATTATTATTATTATTATTATTATTATTATTCACTGGGTTTTATTTCCATCTGATATTTTCATTCTATGTATTTTATTTCATCGTGAGTTTTATTTGGCATTAATTATGACGTTCTAAACATGTTTATTCTGTGTCTCTTCCCCCTTATTGTAAAGCACTTTGTGCAGCATTACTTGTATGAAAGTTGTTATAAAAATACCGTTTATTATTATTATTATTATTATTATTATTATTATCATCATTATATGTGGACATAACTTAAAAAGTTTCTGGTTTGACCATCATCCTTTTTAAAGACAGACATCTGCCAACAGGTGGCAGCAAAGCACACTTCTTCTTCTACGTGTGTGTATGTTGTGTGTGCATGCAAAAGCTCCTCAAAGCTGAGAAACAGTCACCTACTATTTACAGGAAGAGGGGAGGGTGTGAAGAGGGGAGGGGGTGTAGAGGGTGACGGTTATAGATTTAAAAAGAGAAATGACTAATCATTGTATCTTTTTCCTGAACGCTCCTTGTCAGTGTGCATTAAAGCCTTTCTATGCATTAACGTGCAAAGCGTAGTGCTGTACATGAAGGACATTCTCTGTTCTGTTGATTTGTCCTCTCCCTGCTCTAATTTCAATACGTTCTCTGCGTAGATCTTTCTTCTATCTTTTCATATTGTAATGCTTACATTATACAATTGTCCTATTATCATAACAAAGCACTCATGATTCTGTCAGCTGTGTTTCCGGGGAGAGTTAGTGTACAAGGAGAAATGGGCAGAAACCTAATAACACACAGAAACAGGTGACAAACTTTAAGACTCCCACAATGACGTTTAGTTTTTGAGCTGACCAGAGTATTTATCTGCTCCAACACAAGATGTCTGGAGTCTCATGGCTCTGTGTCAGCCCACATCACCTAAAACATGGCGGTCGCTGAATTTAATGACCCAGAGAGTTAATTAGGCTGCTTGGTATTTCTAATTTCAGCACCTGCCATGGGGATGTGTTTGTTTTCTATTATGCAGAACATGATGATAATGTAAGACAGAGGAAGGAGGAAAAACAGGACTTCTTCCTTGTCTAACATGGAAAACTATAGTTAGACAGTGAAGTGTGTGTGTGTGTGTGTGTGTGTGTGTGTGTGTGTGTGTGTGGAGGAGAAACAGAATAAACACATGTACGACTAACCAGACGCAGACAGTAGGAGGCAATTACACAGGAAGTGTTAGACACGGAAGAGACGCAACATCAGAATGATCTAAAACTTTTGACTCGACATGACGCAGTAAACTTTGCTACACGTCAGCGGTTTGATCATTGACACTATTCCCCTGATAGAACTGCTCGTCAGGGTTTATTTCAGGAAATTTAGCTTCTAAGAAAATCAAACGTCAGTCGCCAACATCAACACGCTGTCTGATTAGTAGTTAAACCCCACGAGGCCAATTAACTCTGATTGCAGGTAAAAGCGAATGTGTGGTTTAGAACTGTGCCTACGTACGACACAACAACGTGGCTTCAATGCCGGGGATTTAATTGGCCTTTACCGTACGGGTTCTTCATGCAGAACTAAATGCAGTAAGAGGAGGTTTATACTGTATCCCATCTCTGGCGAGAGATAACCTGCAAGGCTGCATGAATCCAGCACATGTAAATTCCCTCCCTTCTGTGTGCAGCACTCTCTGGCACCAATGTGAGTTTAGTCCTGCGCAAGTTGTTTTCAACACTTTGCACCGTTGCTTTTCTCCGTCAGTGCCTCCGACATCACAGGCTTTGGGTTCTCAGTGCAGAGCTGGGTTTGTGAGCCAAGAATCCTCTTTTTGGATGTTCAGAGTGTTTTCAGTACAAAAGGGGGTTTGAATCTCAAATGTCTGAATCATGATCTATGGCTCTTTTCTGCACGCTGTATCCCTGTCTGATGCCTGTGTCCTCTCTCGCTCTGCCTCTCCTCCCTCCCCGGCTCTGATGGGAAGGCATCTGGTTTCAGAGGCTGAAGAAATCGAAGTACTCTCTCACCTTCTGAAAAGGATGCCGACTGGAGCCAAAACACAGACTCCATCTTTCAATGCCAGCGCTGGTAATGATGGTTTTCACCTTCAGCAGACATTGCTTGCAGGTTTTTTGAGGACCATTATTTAATTATAATTCCCCTATGGCAATGGGCAGCTGTATAAGATTTAGTGCAAATTCACTAACTACGTTGTAGGGTTAGAGGTTAGAGTAAAAACTACAATTGTGTAGTATTTCCTCTGTTTGGGGGGCAGTCTTGGATCAGAGATTAAGCTAACGTTAGCAGCTCTCTCTAACGCTTAACTGGATTTGGGTAAGCTAGCTAATTGTACCCAAGAGAATTACGTGAGCTGAAAACATTGGGTAGTCCTCATCCTAAAAACCTTTTCTCTTCCAGCGTTAAAGTGAGAACTAAGGGTTGTGTTGGAATATTAAAACTTGTATAATAGCAACACTAACTAGCTCTACACTGCAACCCAAGGACAATGCTGTTTTTTTTACATTCCTCCTGATGCAATCAAACTGTTTTTGTTTAGTCTTTTCTTGTGTAGCATAAACGGACGACAACTGCATTTTGTTATGCAACCCCCCGCGTCGCACAATGACAATACAAGATCCTTGAATTATTGATAACTACATACGTTTGCATGTTTTGTTTTCACTTCTGTACAGTATATCATGCATTTGTAAGTAAAGGACTTGTGCCAGATGCAAAGTCTTACATCAGTTTGAAGCAACATGCTCTCCACTTCACAGCTTTCTGTGATGTCACAGAACAAAGCTTTCTGTGTTTAACATCTCCACAACACGCATTCTGTGAACATGTAGAGAGTGTGTGTGTGTGTGTGTGTGTGTGTGTGTCAGAGAGCTCGCTGCACACGCTACGATCCTGCAGTGTCTGTGTCCTTGTCTTTGTGAATGAGAGTGGAAAGAGGAGACAAGTCATGACGTGATGGAGAAGTGCTTCTGTGCGAGCTCACCTTGGTTTCCCGGAGGAGGAACTGCAGGTCTCGGCCGCTCAGGATGCCGTGGTTCTTGACGTAGCTCGGGAGATGCACGGTGGTGGTGCCGTGCACGGTACCGTGGATCTCCATGTAGCTGTGGATGATGTCAAGGTATTTCTTTTTGTCCTGGAACAAACAGGGAGATACAATCTTCAATACAATCTTTCTTCATTAAGAGAGATCAGACCATTACAAAAACAGCACCTACTGCTGGAACGAAGCATTCTGAAGAACACGTTTGTGAGAGCGGATCAGGATCATTACTTTGTTATGTGGCCTGATGAACCTTTGTTCGAGCTACCTGACTGACCATCTGGCCACAAAGGCAGGCAGAGCTAAAAATAGCACAGTATGAGGAGCATCAGTGCGCACAATACCCTGCTATTGTTATTAAAGTCTACCTGATCCACGGTGTCTTTGTTCAAAAACACAAAAAAGCTTTCAACGCATAACAATAAAGCTCGCTTCCTTAATACCAAAAGTTATGTCCAGCCATCACAGCGGCAATTTGCATTATGGGAAATGTAGGATCCAGAGGTTTTGAAGTTTAAACCCAATAACTAGGCCAGAACTGTCCGGATATCTCAGCCACTTTACCGAGTCGCTGGAGTAGGTTGTACCGGTATCACACGTTAATACAACTGACGTTTATCATTTGCTTCTCTATAAGTTTCTATAAATAAGTTGCTCAACATGAAAAAAGCTTCAAAATTGACTAAAGAAATCTTAGGGGACTGAGACCTAATAAACTGATCATCTCTTTAATATTAATGCTTTTCTCTACGCTTTTATCTTCAAGGGCACCTTTGATGTCCCCCACATGTTGCCTCTGCATTCTTTCATGTGTTTGGAGGATTAGGAAGTCAGTCCGTGTGATAACAGTGAAGCGTGTACTGAAGCAGAATTACAGATGCTATAAAACGACAGAAGGTCATAATGAAGTCTAATTGTTTATCAACCTAAAACATTTGGCCAACAGCGTCTTGGACTCGCCTATAATTTGTTCACTTTAAACATATTTGTAGTGTCTTGGCAATAGCTGTCAAGTTGGTGGTAGAAGCCCCAAAAGAGCTTCTTTTAAAAAGAAATGGATCAGTTTGGATGTAGACATAGCTTCCATAATAAAAGGCCTTTGATGGTCCCCACACTGAGATTACCACAGCAGGCCTTTGATTTTCAAAAACGACAGCATGACTGCCGTATAACCCTGCCAAATTTGCAGAACATATTCCCATGTCTCCTGCTGAACTGCAGAGTAAACATGTCTGTTCACTCGGTCCTATAGCCGCTCCAGTCTGAGCCATACGGGAGGAACATACAGTCAAATGCTCCTAAAGCCCAACCCGTCAGGGAGGCAGTATAGATGAAAGCTGACCATTTTCTCCATAATGACAGGATGCCTCAAGGGCACCTTCAGTAGTATGTTCAAACACAATCATACACACTGGGAAATTATTGATTACCAATACACTCATGGGTCAGCAAGGCCATTACTGCTAAAGGCTACATGCTTCAAATTCACACACAACTCCTACACACCTGCCTTTGAAACTGTTCTGCCTCCAGGACGTGTGTGTGTGTGTGTGTGTGTGTGTGTGTGTGTGTGTGTGTGTGTGTGTGTGTGTGTGTGTGTGTGTTCAGTGTGTGTTCAGTGTGTGTGTGTGTTCAGTGTGTGTGTGTGTGTGTGTGTGTGTGTGTGTGTTCAGTGTGTGTTCAGTGTGTGTGTGTGTGTGTTCAGTGTGTGTTCAGTGTGTGTGTGTGTGTGTGTGTGTGTGTGTGTGTGTGTTTCAGTGCTTCTTTTTGGGGCTTAAATTTCAGGTAGCCGCTCGTCAGCCTCTCTGGGGGCCTGACTATCAGATGCCTCCAGTCAGCCTGCTGTAACTAAAGCAGCCTGGTGTCTTTGTGTGTGTCTGTCTGTCTGTGTGTGTGTGTGTGTGTGTGTGTGTGTGTGTCTGTGTGTGAGAGCTAAAGTCCTAATTAGAAGGTGAAATCACTACCCTGTAATCTTTTCACTCAGGAGAGCTGAGCTAGGATATATGTGCGTGTGTGTGTGTGTGTGTGTGTGTGTGTGTGTGTGTGTGTGTGTGGATTTATAAATGAAGGTTGCTGGTATACACCTGAAGAAGACACACACTTCAAAAAAATATATAGAAGGTGGTGCAAAAAGGAAGAGCTGAAACATCCACACTTTGTAGCAGCAAGACAAAACATATGATGAAAATAAGGCTTAAGCATGTGTGCTACGTGTTTATTGTGACTGCTCGAGTGGCTGTGTGTACAGAAGAGGAACATAGATTGCCATGACCCTTCGAGGCAGACGCCACACAAAGCTTCACGGTCAGAGGACATCACTTGCCAGATGCTCTCTGGAGCATGGCTGGATCCACACACACACACACACACACACACACACACACACACACACACACACACACACACACACACACACGGGATGGAATAAAGGGAGCACGTCTTTTTTTGAAAGAACAACCTAGAAACGTGTTGTAAAGATGAAGATAATCATGACTGCAGAAGTGGGACAGCATGTAAGAAAAGCATGTTTGCAAGGTGCACCTCCATTTTTACATCCATTGTGGATTTTCTTTGCTTTTTCTTCATGTCAACTTCAGTTCATAACCCTGTCTCGGCTGTCAGCACGATGTGAAGGAGAAGGACGTTATGACTTTGTAACACTGTCAGGCGTGAAGACAGACTCCTCTATGTCATCAGACAGCCCATGTGGATGTCTCCGACCACATGCAACGCTAAAGCAGGAAGCAGATCGATTGCGGCAGCCTTGTACGGAGCACGTGCTTGGGGAGTTATAAAATAACTGCTTTAGCTGGAGAGGTTGATTGAAGCAGGAGAGAAGGAGGAGGAGGAGGAGGAGGAGAGTTTTATGACCTTGTAAATCAGACGGAATTTGTAAACCCTGGCTCGGAGAGGAAACAGGAGAGGCGGCGGCTGCTCTCTGTCGGCAGAGGGGAGGGCTGAGGGATGAATGTGTGGGGAGGAAAGCTTACAGGCTGACAGATACAACCTCTGAGGCTCACAGTGAGGAAGTAAAGGCAAAAGAAAAGGTTGAGATACACAGCTAACTTGCTATTGATCCCTCTTTATGACCTATAGCACTGAGAAAGTAGTAATAAGTTGCAACATTTTCCAAGAAATCCATGTCAGGTTTCCTTTTTATAACTACATACGATACTGTACATCCAGGTTATTCATGTCTAATAGCTCTCTTTAAGTTTAGGGTGAGATTCTACATCCACTATAGCAGCTCTGTGTGACAGCACTTAGGCACAACGGTGCTAGCGTCATGCTAACAATGACAGAACAGTTTCCCCTTTACTATTAAGCTTCTCCTTTCTGTATGTTCGTGCAGGGGCCGAGCTGCAGGGCTGGGAGCAAGATTTGGATGCTTCGCTTCTTCGTAACAAGTAGCCGTGTCAAGACACAAGGGAGGGAGCAGATTCAACTTGCTTTGCAGCACATTTCAACAGAAACAATGCGCTTCTCCCTCAACCCGAGACACTGCATTTCATACAAGTTCTGTCTTCAATGTGATCATCCCGTATGTTCTCAAAAAGACTAATGAGCAAAGCATCATACGAGCAATAGTCAGAGTCTACCGCAGTAACCTCAAGAGCTGCTGCTTCATCAGTATGCAGACAGGTGCACTTGGTGCGATTTAACTCGACCCTCAAACTGCCGTTAACATCAAACACCAAACGCACCTCTGATCAGCTTTCCAACCGACAGACTCTGGGGTCCAAAAACTGGAAGCTTGTCAGTCAGGACGAAAAAAATCACTCCACCCATTCTTCTTCAGAGGAGGAAAAATCCTTGTGTGGTTGGCATCATTAGAACTATTGCATGACTTACTTTCATTGTAGTTCTTTTATGCATTTAGACTGGATATTTGAACGTTAATGCATCAATCTGGTGCACTTTGAGAGCAGAATTAAGAGGCTGTATCTATGAAGAACTTTCCAGAGCCAGAAATGGATGCGCTGGATTTATAACACGAGAAAAAAGAGCGCAAAATTGGGAAAACGGAACGAGGCGCAGTAATCGTTTTATCTCAATTATCTCGTCTTAAGCCAAAATCGTAATTGGAAATAAAATTCGATTTATCACCGAGCCCTAATCTGTCGACTAAGAGATGAATGTATGACAGATGTAGTTGTAAATAAACAGCTTCATGGGGGCACTGTAAAACCCATTAGACACTTTGATAGATACTTAGAAATCACCGGGGAACATGGGCGGTAAATAGTATCCAGAAGTGCTTGGAGTGCAGTCAGGTGATGTTATTTACTTCAATGCCCTCCCACGCCCCATTAGACATAACGGTGTGTAATCTATTGGAGTTTGGTGGCGGGCCAGAGCATGTTTTGGAGTGACAGCAGAAGAGATGCTGTGCGCTGAAAAGTGAGGGCGTGCTATGTGTATGTGGGCTGCGTTATCACCCGAGTGTAACATCAAGTTGTAAGCCCAGTGCAAGAGAAATACAAAAACACATGCTGCAGCTTTATTAATCCTGCCTGTCCCGCAGCGAAACACCTGTAACGTCACATGCTTCATTGGGTGTAATTAAAAATCTTTGCACCTTGTTTAAGGGAGCTAATGGCACCAGGGGGGGGGGGATCGTAACACAATTTCCATACATTCAAACTACTACTTAGTGAAGCATGCGGTGAACAAATCAGGTGCCACCGGGAGGGGTTCATATTATTTCAAGCCTAATTATCACAAACGTTGCCCTGCAGCAGCTGTTCTCATATATTTAACTGTTAATAATATTATCTGTTCGCTCCCTTATAAATCTGGATTAGTTATTTGGCGCTGCTGTTAATAATGACGTCACTGTCGAAGTCATGTTGGTGTTATCGTTGTTCTTACTTTTTATAATCTGTTCTGGCTGTTTATGTGTTCCTGTAATTATCTTCCCTTGTTCTGTAATCAGTAATAAAGCAATAAAAATACAACTTGTCGCCCTTTCATTTTATCTTCTTTGCACAGTGCACATGTTCAGCAAATATATATTATAATAATATGTATATTCTAGTACACAATATTTAACATCTGAGTTACAAAGCAGCAACATACAGCACTTCTTGAGCGTGATTCAATAAAACATTTGTGACAGAAGCAGCCGATTCAATAACCGCAAAAACATTTCCTGCTCTTTCCTCAAATGTCAAATTCAGAATTCTACGCTGGCGCTCGCGCCACTTTAATGGCACAAGTGCTCCATGAGATCAGACAAGCGCCGCTAAACTAAAGACTGTTTAATGTTCAACTCCACCTGGTTTATCCATCATGAAAGCTGGATGAAACACATTGTTGTCTGTTTATGAGCCTGCGAGGGTAAGAGTCTGCCGTGGTTGCCCTCCCTGCATGCATATGCTAGCTGTGTGTGCGCGTGTGTGTTTGTCTTGCTTCACCATGTCCTCTGATCTGCTGCCAAGGGCCTGCAGCTATCTCTCTCTGTACATCCTACTCATCCACACCTTTCTCCATGCTCACTGCCTCATCAACTTCTTACACACTGAAAGATGTGATGGACGTGCAGTGCACTGATGAGGTGAGTCCAGATGAAGGACATTATGCAGTTTCTTTAATGAAACCAGTTAGAGATGTAGATTAAGATGTAGAGACAGGGTGACAATATGAGAGATATTGCACGTGTTAAACCTGTTTGTAAGAATGAAAAGACAGACAGTCACTTTCAGCCTCTTCTGCTCTGCCTTTCAACTCCCTCCAACTAGGTTGCTATGGAAACGGCTCCCTCAGGGGTGGTCTAGTCATTTCATTTTTGGGTCTCGCCAGCGACACTCATCCTGGTTCTTTAAACCCACGGGATCCGTTTCACGTGCGGTCCCGCTCGTCCTTCAGGTCAGGAGAGTGAACCTGCCGCTGTGGCGACTCCATCGCCACCAGGCAGGTGTAGACATATCGTGCATCGACCGTGCAGACTAAAATGTACTGAAACAGTTTTCTTGTTACAGAAATCCTCCCTGGTGGACTAGTGTTCCTTTCAATCCCTTGCTTTGTTGAACTGGAATATGTCTTCGCCAAAGATCTGTGCTCACGGAAATTAAAAAATCCTGTGCATCACGAAGCATCTGGTGTGCATTACGACACTTGTGTTGCGTTTGAATGAGAGAACGTGTGTGTGTGTGTGTGTGTGTGTGTGATTACTCAGTGAGCTTCACACACCGGCGGGATGAGTGTGACCTGAGCACCTCTGCATACTGATCGGGCCTTTCAATAGGCTGCGTTTTTTGCGTGGAGATTATTTATTGCCTAATGCAAATTAACCTCTCAGAATGAAGAGCAGACGCAGACAGCAAAAAGAAGCTTAGCACTTGTTGCTTTACCTGTTCAGTTTGATTCATCTTAATCTATTTCTGCATGATTTTACCTTTAATTCAACATTACAATTGCATCATTCTAAAAGTGATGTGACCCCTATATAAACAATAACGTCGGGAAACAAGAGGGGAAATGGGCGGCAGGTATATAAGCAACAAAGACACTGAACTTTGGCAGCGTCGTCACGGCTGAACGGAGATTTAATTCAATTGCTACACATTTAAAAGGCGAGTGAACCTTCCTCAAGCGTTAGTTGGTGAGTCTGCAGATCATTAATCTCACAACCTGAATATAATTCCATTGTGAATTTTTACCTTCATGCGAGAAATAGATTTCTTAAAGTGGGTCCCACTTTCCGTTTCAAATATGGGATATATCATTTTGAAATTAAACCTCTCATGTGTAGAGAAAGAGATGGAAGGACAGCGCGGTTTGAAAAGGAAGAGGAAGGGAAATGGAGTTAGAAAGTCAGCTCGTTATCAGTCAGCTCCAAAATGGCCCTTTAATTAAAAGCAGGAGGTAATGAACACGCTTGGGAGTCTGATTGGCAACTAATGCCCCTTGCTGTGAGCTGATGGGCTCCCCCCGTCTGCCCTTTTAAAGATACACTGAATGGCACTCTGCTCGTGTGCTCCGACTCCGCACTAAAAGCTATAAAGCACAGCAGCATGCCTACCTCTGGATTAAAACACCATGACACCTTGGGATTCAGCATTACAATGTGGCTTTGAAACTGTACAAGTGTTGTTAATGAATACGTTTGAGATTAGGTTTGAAGTTTGGACTATGTTTTGTTGCTGTTAATGTTTTCCAATTTGACTTGTATTTTTCAAACACGACGACGACTTTGCTCACATTATTCTCTTAGGACAAATCGCGTCTCTACGTGATGAGGATTGTAATGATCCTGGAGGTGATACATACGATACTGATCACTTTTTAAAGTAACGCTTCGAGTTTACATCAACAGCAATGAACAAATACTATGAACAAATAAACACAAGCCTTGAAACATAATGTTTTAGTGCCCTTGATCCGAACGCTTAACTCCCATCTGCCCCAACAGAACTCCTCAGTGGTGAGTTGTAAAATGTCTTTAATGTATGTAACTATGATACCAGAGCTAGAGCAGTGTGTCATGTTCGACTGTGTTACGGTGGTAACTGCTTTTTATATCGGTTACTTATTTAGTGTCTCTTTCAAACTTCAAACCAGAGTAGTTGTTGGCGCAGTGGAAAGACCAACGAGAAGGTTGTGATGAGGTTTATTTTAAGAGTGTTTGACGATGTATGCGAGGTAAAATGACTGTTTTTGTCAATGGAGTCTGGTGGAGGAGAGCATGCTAATTATATGCTTTGTAAGTTATTCATTTATTAAAAAAATCACCTGAAATCATGCAGCCTCCTGATAGCAGAAGGCATTTGAACTCCAGGCATGTTACATGAAGATAACTCTCTCTTGTTGCTTCTATTATCAATGCACCGGGTTACTCTGTCAGACTGCAGAGTGGGATCTGCAGCGACGCACTCTGTAACATACATGGTGTCGGCTGAAAGCTCATCAAGGCGCAGGCAGTAATCCAAACATCCATGGCATGCCAAACAATGTGCAAATCTCTCCAAGTCTCTAAGTCGTTTTTGTCTAGGATACAGTAATCCCTTGGTCTCCGTGCCGCAGTGTGAGCATGTATTTGAATATATTAAAAACTTCACGGAGAAGGCGATTAGCTGAATTTGAGCTCCTAAACCAGACTGTTATTAACTTTCCTCTGAAAGTTTTACCCAAGGTTGTTCAAAGAGTTTCACTGCAGAGGTCTCAGAGGTCTGAAAATAGGTTATTCCTGGTGCACCTAGTGTGTCCCTTTCATCGTCAGGAGGAATACACACGTATGGCACGTATGTATCTATGTGTACATTCGTGCATGTCAGAGGGTTTTAGTATTTGAGCAGTCAATACGTCTGCATGTATGTGTGTACATTATAAGTTTTGCACTTGCATGTACGTGTTATGTTTGCTACCTTTGTTACTTATTATCTTGCCTTGCCTATTCATATTTCTATTTCATGTTATTTTACTTTTCTTGTGTCACAATTTCTAAAAATAAGAAAGAAAGAAATGTCCATGTTTCAGGGCGTAGATAATATGCACAGTGCGTTAGTACTATCGTAAATGTCTCGTGTGCATACCTTCCAGAAGTTGTCCACTTTGCCGTAGACCAGCGACTGGTTCTGTCTCTTGATGTCGTCGATGTGTCTGATGTCGCTGGCGTTGAGGTGCTGCTCCACCACGAAGCCCAGGAAGCTGTTGTCTGGGGTGTGAGCTGCAGTAAATAAAATGCATACAAACACACTCGTATGAATATCAGTGCATGCCTTTAAGAGATTAAGAAGACCGTCAGAGGCTCCATTGAAACTTCAAGGTGATGCATTTAAATGTGTTTTAAAATCAGAAGAAGGAAAGATGTGAGGACAAAATAAGTCATCGCTTCTTTGGGAATAAGATGGCAAATTAATTCCGGCATAGGTATCCATTTTCCTCACCTTAATTTATGCATCACTGAGGCAGAATCGTGCACATGCACATGCGCCTGCGTACAATTCAGTTAACAAGCCCATTTTAATCCGGGCATTTAGCACGGATCATAAGTCTAAGAGAGATACGGGAACACGGCTGCACGACACAACTCGACGAGCACTCTGTTCCTTATTGCTCGGTGATAGTTACTATGGGAACAACAAGATGAGCAGGTCAAGTGTGGAGCCCGACGCTGTCAGCTCTCCGCCTCACAGCCATCTGCCTTGTAAAACAAATGTGAAGACAAGGAGTGGGGGCGGGAAATGATCAGTCAAAACTGAATATACTTAATAATGTAATTTAGTAATAGAACAAACAGACTGAGACGCCGACCTCATCACCTCTTGAAGTATATGAAACAGGCTGCGAGGTGCTTTGGTGCACAGTTGTGGTTTGTGTTTGGACCGCGAAGGAGCGGCTGTGGTCAGAGCTTGTTGTTTTTACCACAACGCTATTTACTACAGAGTCAGATTAAGGTCAGAGGTAGATGGAATTGGCTTCAGTACAGTAAATAAGGAGGATTTATTGGGAATATTTCAGTAAAGAATTTAAACATACTGCGAATATCCTCTGGACTAAGCACAGCTCATGTAATAATAATGTTAGAGATGCAGCTGCTGCGGCGTCATTTCACTGCCGTAGATAAGAGCAGAAACAGTGAGAGCTATTAAACAGTAGTTTCACAAATACTGTTGACGTGTCGTTTTCAGGGTGTTGGCCGCAATGTGACATTCTCTCCCACTCAACAAAGACCCAATGTTTGTTCACTCGATCTCTGCAGGCAGTCCACATATTGGATCTGGCTAAATGTCTTTGGGCAAACATAAAACAATGAAATGTGCTATGCAGAGTAAATGAGCCCAGCACCAGACGAAGCAATTATTGAGAAAATGTGCAGTCTCATTTTCCTCTAACGATTTGAAAAGGGCATGAAGAGAAGTCTTGTATTACCTTGTACTCATCATAGTAACAATAAAGCGTAATTCAAGTTTGGAATGTTTGTTGGAGGCTTATCACAGGTTGCTTTGTACTTTACACATCCAACTTTCCTCTCAGCGTCCTGACTGGACATGTTAAGTAAGATGTATGTCGTTACAGTGTGCAGTGCTTTCTCTGGGCAAAGAGCCAGACAGTGAGTGTCACACTATCTCTGCTTTACACTGCATGTGATTACACGTCTCAGGTTTCAATGTTCAAATCCTTCTGTTCTGCACTTCCCAGCATTACAATGCACAGAGGAGCCTTTTACCCATCGGGTGCTGTTACTTTAGTTTGTGTTATGTGTGTGTGTAGGAGAGCACAGGGATGTGGGAGTTATGAAGATATCACAAGATCTGTGTGAGGTGTCAGAGATGCAACAATTAGTTGATCATTTTTAAAACAGCTGGTTTTCAAAATGAGCCAGTAAATAATCCGCAGATTAATCGATAATGAAAATAATATGGAGTTGCAGCCCGAGCCAGAAGAATGATGGTTACTAATAACTGAGATGTAACTCTGATGGCAGCGATGGTCCCAGGCACTGGGAGAAGGCAGCACTAACACTTGTGTACCAAACTATCTGTGCAAACAGGACAGGCTGTTAATTACTGTTAGGCCCTCTTGATGCATTTGGCAACAGATGCCTTCTCTCCCACTAGAGCCGCCACTCAAAATGTCACTCATCTTGCCACAGCTTCATTTGCTATTAGCTAACAAACAGACCTGGAGGACAGCGTTGCCTTGTCGCTCTTGACAAACTTGTGAATTGTGCGACAAAGTTGCTATGTTCACTCTGTTAGTTTTGGAGTCAATATTGGCACAACATTGTGTGGAGGAACAGGGTGAAGAAAGGGCGGGATATGTCCTCTGACGGGGTGAGAGGGGCTGTGCACGTTAAAGAAGCAGGAAAGTCTCACAGTACATCATCACACGATGGTACCTGCACCACCAAGTCCAAAAAAACTCACTGCCCATGCTTAGTGAATACATTAAAAAGAAAACATAGAGATGGAGCAGTCTTTCTGGCCTTCAGTGTCGGAGCTTTGGGAACATTATGCTAATCCGCTGCAATCGATGGAAGCGTCTGAAAGGGTTTCGAATGATGAGGGTAGAAACGCAGGGAGAGGTGCTCACTTACAGCAGAATAACACCCTCAATGTGTGAACAGACGCAGGCGAATGCAAAAGGGTCAGACGATCTTGTCGACACCAATGTTTCATTACAAAATGCTGTAAATCCAACAGATATATATATATATAGACGAGGTAAGAGGGCATCTGAAAGCCATTAGTCTGCATTTCATTACCTTTTGCAAGGATCTCATTCTCAACAAATTATTCCTTTATGTCTGGTAATTCTTTTTTCATTTACTTTGTATTCATACAATATTTCCCAATATTATCATCATCCATTAATGTCTGAAATTCCCCATTTCAAGATTTGTGACAAACAGAGAAAAATAAAAACAGTTAACAATTAGAGAGTGATCATTTCTTTACCATGTAATTATAGATCTGCGAGAATAAAATCTGACCTATGGGGCGTCACATAGTCAACCCAGTTCACATATACTGCTATACTATTATTTTGTAAACAAAGAAGAAAGTATGTTTGAGCTTTGAACAGTGACTCATGCGTGTTCGAGACAGCCTATTGATCCATCACAGATGGATAATAAAGATAACCTTTAGCGAGAGGGTGTGCCAGCGACATTATCAATCAGCCAGCAGATTTCAGGGTCAATTACGTGGTTGGCAATGCCTCAGAGATAAATACTATGTACTGCTATGTTCGAGCTCTGACAATTATTAATCATCATTTCCTTAAGGGATTAAGTATTCAGCGGCAGAGATACACACAGGAAAAGGGTTTAAAAGAAACAAAGCTGATTTCTTGGCCATGTATGCATCTCTGTGACAGTAGATACAGTCTTTTTAATTTGATTAAAACGTCTGGATATGTCTGTCTGTAGTCAGGGTTATGTCCCATACCAAGGTCCTTTGTAATAAAAACCTATTTTTAAGCTGAAGAAGAGTAAAGTAAATACATTAGACTTGAATTGAATCCTTACATGTCATTGTGACCTACAGGAAAGGTTAAATTCTTTTTAGTTATTACATTTGAAGTATTCAGCTCCCCTGATTATAAATGGCTTCTGCTGGGAGACAACTCTAACTGAGACACTCAAACACAAACTGTACCCTGCTATCCCGACTCTGGAATAGATTAATGAGCTCAATTTGGCCTCGTCTTGTCTTATTGGCCAGAGGCCACAAGCTCCCAATTCCCCAAACCAATAATTTATAGAGCGCAGCCTAATCGTAACAAATGGACCAATCCAAAGATAGGATAGATTAACGACAAGCACCTGATCTGTCTATTGTTAAATCTACATTCAGTTGCTGAGTTATAATACAATGCAACGACCAGGGAATCTAAATATCACATTTTATATAAGGTTAGAGCAGGTAAAGGTGTGTTTACTTCTTAACTCGAACTACACTGTTCTTGCAAATAGCAATAAAATACTTTAATATTTCTTTGACGCTCTCGTCACTTCCGGTTCTAAAAAAACCAAGATGGCGACAGGCAAAATGCCAAGGTCGAGGTTTCAAAACGGAAGTCCACAAACCAATGGGTGACGTCGTGACTACGTCCACTTCTTATATACGGTCTAGTGATAAATGTGAGACAGAAATACGAGTTCCTTTTGCAGATCCTGGCACCATAAGTAAAGTGTCCACAAGCAGTAAAGTCCACCCATTGTAAATCCAAGCTGACAGAAGCACCTGCTCACAAGTACAACATGTGCAAATATAATGTGTGCAAAGTCTGATAACATTTCCTCATCCTCGGAGGTGTAATGTAATAGTGTTTGGTACACATGCTACTCTTCAGCCTGAAGGTAAGGTGTTGCGCAGCACAATGCAGAGAGAGGGGGGGAGATCTTTCACGTCTCTCGTGCCTGGAAGTGATGCCACTCGGAGGTTTTAACACTCGGCCGAACCACTGTGCACTTGTTTCACCGGCGATATCATCTAACCTAGCGACTCTTTACTGTATTTGGTGCAAAGGCAACAGTGTGCTATGAGAAAGACATACCCTATTCAGCGGACAAAGGTCCTATTCAGGTGCTGTGGCATTCTGGATAGTTCCTGGCCTCACCTCTCAAACAGGGACTGCAAGGGTAACGTTTCACTTTCTCTTAGCCACGGGGAAAAGGTCAATACTCCCGGGGACTGTCTCCCCTCTCTGCTCTGCAGCACCACCACCACTGATCCACCTCAGAGTGAGCATACAGGAGGAGTGATGTACACACACACACAGAGCAATAAAACCCCGACGTCCTACATTCATAATCACAGTACATTGGAGAGCGTCTGACCTCTTAGTTTCCTTTAATCTGCTCGACGATATTCCATTACAAACGTGCTGGATTTTCTATTATGCCTCAAAACATGTCATTCATAGCAGAACATCTAACTGGAACTGTGGAGATCGGCAACAGCCAAGGGTGTAATCATCATGAAAACTGATTCATACTGCAAGTAGCCGTGTTTGGCAACTTGGGAAAGGAAATGGGGAGAGTCATGTGGAGAAGAAGGCCAGTGTCCAGCACGATATACTTTTGTATTTGGGGCGGATCAGGATCTTAACTTGTTGACTCAAGAGGATGGATCCGTGCTGGTTTTTTATCACTTAAACTGTGGAAAACAGATTTAAAATCCTGCACTCACGGCATTATTGAGCCAAATGGCCTGTTTTTCCATTTTTATAACTACCAGAGCTAAAGCTTAGTCATCTTCTCGTGAAGGTTGTTGAATGCACTATTGGTAAGAGAGTTGTTGTGTGTGTGTGTGTGTGTGTGTGTGTGTGTGTTGGCATCCTGCAGACTTACGGAACATGGTGTTGAACTGCTGCGGGTTGAGGTTCCACTTCCCCCAGGGCGTCTTGTGACCCTTGGCCTGGGCGTAGTGGGCGTGGTTGAACTCTGGTTCTGTCCCGAACGAATCCAGCACCCGCAGCATGCACCTGCGACACAAACACCAGAGTGTTAATGTCTGCTCCACGCCAGAAGCAAAGATGCATGAGAAGCTTAACATTAAGATCCAGAGGTGGTCGAAGTAATAACAGTGTAGAAAGTCAAAGTACAGAAGTATTAGCATCAAAATCTACTCATCATCATTGAATATACATAACAAACAAATACAACTTTAATTCATTCATATTAAGCATAGTGTAGTATTAATGTAATTGGAGTTATGGCTGAACACACTGTACGAGTGTCTTTGATAATGTAATTAATCATGTATGCAGTGACACAGTGATGTATCTATAGAGTATCATGAGATTACACACACGATGCCTCCGCTCGCAGACAGGCAGATGGAAACATCCCGCCCTGTGGAGGTGTGAGACTTTAAGGTCACAGCACAGGATTAATTAGACCACAACCAGCGGAGGGACTGGTATATATGCAGAGAACAGCTCGCCCATGACCTTAAACTCCATGCTCTGCATTCACTAACTCACTCATCGTCACTCACTTCTCTTTTTTAGATGCTTGATTACATCTGGTTCGCCCCGTCCTTCGCTAGCTATTTTACAAAAAGGGCCAATTACAAAAGAGAGGAAAGGATGCCATTAATCTAAATCATTTGATCGGTTTCTCCTACAGAATACTAAAACGATGAGATTTACTGGGAATCTCGAGCCTCAGAAAGATATTTTTCTTGTAGGTGAATACAAATGAGGTGCGTCTCAATCTCACAACACACAGACATCTGCAGCTAAAACTTCTCCCTCTCTCTCTCAGTGATCGTCTCTCCGCCCCGGCAGATGCTGTGCAGCTGGCTGTGTGAACTGTGAAAGCCGCTGGGAGAGTTGCGAGCTGGGAAACACATTCACCATGAGGAAACTTTAGACTAAAAAGCAGAACAACAACAACAACAACATGCCCACATGCCAGTTCCACTGTCCCCGGTAGATTCACCCTCAACAGATGGAGCAGTGCTGTTGGAGCCATTACAGGATGTAAATATGGCTGCAGGGAGGCTTTCAGTGCATATTGTGAGTCCAGTGAGTTGACCGTGGGCGTTATAATGTGACAGGAGTTGCGGCTGTTCAGCTCAACAAGTGTGCACTTAGTAACATTTGCTGCACTATCCCAATCGAGCTGTGCAGAGTGAGGATGTTGTTGACGCAGATGTGTAATTTCGCTATATTGTGGTCCCCCTACAGTGATCCAGTGGATTAATAGCTAACTTTCTCTCCTGTTATGAGCATCTCCCTTGTGAAATAAGAAATACATAAAATTGTCCTATATGGGTCGTAAGGAAATAAATATCAGATGGGAATTTCTGTTTTAGAATAATTTACCTGAGGGGGTTGTTGCATGTCTGCACAACCCTAAAGCTAAACACAACAGCTGCATGGTAAACAGATAAATGAGTTAATTATGTGTATTATGAAAGAGCTGGGAAAGATATACTGTAATATGTTACTGATTATTTTACAGGGATTCTCATCCATCTACATTAGCACTAAGTCTGAACCTAAATCGTTTTCTCTCCTGTGTTTATGAAGAACAGATGAGAAAAGTTTTTTCCAGGATACTTGGAAGTCGCTTACGTTACTTTTTCCATCTGTGAAAACAGGTTTTTGGAAATCACCTGCAGCGACAAGCAGCAAACATTAATTGTAAAAGTAATTATTTATGCAAAGATGTCCGAAAATGCTGTTTCCAGCCGCTCCTATATGCAGATGTCTCAGTTTTATATCATATTAAACTAAACATTTTGATAAATCTGCCACTGTTATCATATAATGTGCGGTGTAACAATGTTCTGCCAAAACGTTTACATGTTACCACTTCATGATTTGCATGATCGCACAATCTCCAAACGGACACTGAGGGTGAGCAGAAGCCAGCGCTGTGTCAAAACTAAAGCCAGAGGAGAAATGGTGAAATCAAACTGGTGGACACACGCAGCCGATGACTAACTTGTCATTTGTCCAGTTTCATTTCTGCATCAACACCGGCACATTTTCTGCAGCCTTGCTGATGCAGATGAAAGTGCGTTGCCCGATTCTGTTATTGGATGAAAGGATTAAATGAAATAGAACAATAAGGCAACGTTGGCTGTAGTTTATACCCAGAAAACAACAGCTCAGAGCATTCCCAATCCTCCGGAGTAGTATGAAACGCAGTGATACAGCACTGTAAGACTCATATCCAGAAGACTGGGGCAATAACAAAACACATTAATCACAAACGGGCCTGGGCTGCTTTGTCCCCAAACACAAAGAAAGAACCAGATAAAGGGGAACAATAATGACAGTTTATTGCTTGTACGAATTTTGGGTCTGATATGCAAACAAATGTGGCATGTTGGGTCCATAGGAAATCTTTCTGCCTGCCTTCCTGTATGACAAAGGTCAAGAGAAGATGGTAGCACACAGGGATTCTCAGGCCACAAAGGCAGAATGTAATTCACTAACAAGAGAAAGGAAAGTAAAAGACACGTTGGCAGATGCCGGGAAACTGACATGGTTACAATGAGTGCAGAAGAAAGCCGCCGACCTACTATCTACGCAATTCCTCTTTCACAAAGCACTGACATTCAGTGCTTTCATACATTAGTGTTCAATAATGGCAGGTAATATAATGCAGAAACAGCATCTGCAATTTATATTACACCTGGGGCTGAATCTTCTCAGGGCACAAAAAGGGAGCGGATGCAGTTTAAAGTGTTATGTCACAGACAAACAAAACCTGGTGACAAGCAGGAGGAACCAGCGGGGCCATTGGTGTCCCTCAGACTTATTGTTCTGCCTCTTTTCCTGTCAGTCGGAGCTGATGAGAGCTTTTTCAAAACAAACCAGCCTCATCTACAGTCCTCAGCGGAGCAATCGAGGGAGAGAATAGACTCAAAACCTTGCAAACAGCAGACGCTACTGCGGCCACTTGGGAAATTGTGGTAATGTTTGAGCAGAAAATAGACTCATTGTCCCAGCAAGTGCCAGGCAAGCCTCAACCCTATGCCCTTTGCATATGTGAGAAAAGCTGTTGGCAGTGGCAGCATAAGGTTAGATAACTGAAGAAATGACTGAATTCATTTGAGAGATAATGGGAGGAGTACGGTCTTGCTCAAACTAACCGTTGCCGTGCAAGATAAGTATTTAAACGGCTCTAGCAGAGCTGAATTGAAGAACTGGTTGTACTGGAAAGACGGCTAGTGTGAAAGAGTGCATGGTATACGAAAAATGTGGCTTCAAACTGACTGACTGACACATTTTCCACTCAAAACCAGTGAGAACGCAGACAAAAACACAAACTGTGTGGCCATGTAGGCAACTCATCACTCGTGGTCAGAAGGTGGTCGATGGATGTAAATGTACTTACTGGTAGTGGACCCAGGAAGGTCCCAGCGTCTTCTTAAACTGGGTGAGGCCCACGATGTCGATGTAGATGAGCTCGACCACCTTGTCACCCTGGGTTGGGCAACTGGACTTGTTCCCCATGACCTTGCGCATGATCCTGGGGGCAAAAGTTTGAGTTTAAATGGTCATTTGGTCATTAAACATGGCGAGGTTTTACTCTAAGTTTGTAGTTGCCTAACACGCTTTTCTGGAAAAATCTCTGCCTACAAAGTATACACGGTGCAAAACTGTTGGAATCGAGTGTTTCCTCCCTCAAATTGTTTTTCTTTATCTAACCTAAACCATCTGTTGTGCAGACGTACATCTGGATACACAACAATCATTATTATTATTGGCTCCACGGCTATACTATGACCTTTGAATCGGGAACAAACAGGAAAGAATAATTTATTTCCTGCAAGCCTGGTCCAACATACAGTAATAACTTAGAGAATATGATAGTACTCAGTGTGTTTGGTACTGACTCTTTGAGCTCGGCCAGGGAGGCTGAGATGCGAACATCATGGCCCAGCAGGTACAGCGTGGTTATGAGATCACTCCATTGGACCAACTCTCCCAATGGACCACCGCTGAAGGCGTTTTCTGCTATTTTGAAGCCTGACTCCTTGGTCAGCAGGCCCAAGTGCACCAGGATCTGTTGTGAGGGGAAAAGCATGTTATCCTTACAGGTGCACGGTGCACATGCTGAGAAAAACACATTAACTCAAATATATACAACACACACGCACACAAAGGGGAACACAGTGTTCCACAGCAGGAGCAGGAAGTAATAGCAAGCTTTGTTTGAAGTGACCGACGCATTTTTCATTGTTGACAGCCAGCCACAGTCCCAGAGCACACTAGTCAAGGATTAATATGTGCGGATTAATAGCTAAAAGAGATTAGCGGCTGAAATAAAAACCTGTCTTTGAAATTAGAGAGAAAAACGCTCTTTGTTTAATTATAGACTGAATAGATTAAACTGAGACATTAAGGAGGGAAAGGTGAGACACCATAGATTGATAGCGAGATAGATGGACGGTTGGGGGTTCTTGTTTCTTGTACTCTTCGGCGCTCTCTTAAAAGGGGGATGCTGCTTTGAATCAGCACCAAGGTATCACGGGAATGTGACGTGAATTATTCACAAGGCCGGTGGAAAAGTGTGGAGTACATTATTCAGTGCTGGGAGCTGCTACCAGCTTGGGACACAATGGAATATCCATGTCAGTCCTTTCCCACCACCATTTCTTCAGTGAGCAAAAGTGGGGCAGTTTACAAGTGTGAATAAGAGTGTGTGTGTGTGTGTGTGTGTGTGTACCTAGGGCATGCATTTCAACAGGCTGAAAGTGTGGGGAGGGCGGGGATGAAACATTCAAATTTGAGTTTATAGCTCATATCCAGTTGTGAAGTCTTGAGATTAGGAGTTCTCCCAAATAGGTTATCTAAATTATATCTGTACCTGTTTCTGTAGTCTGTTGTAGAGCTTCGTTTAATAAAACACAAACTATTTCAAGGGAAAACGTCTTCCGGAGAGGATGCAGTTCTCTGGAGTCGGCAGGGATGCTAAACTCAGCAGCACAACTTCCTTAAACCACATCAAATTCATCTATTGTGGACTCCAGCATCTAAACTAGGCTAACACACCACGATGTCTGCCACCAGCTTTGTGTGGAGAAACTTTCAAAGATTAAAGAATGAAGATGCAAACTGAGCACCAACAGAATATGGAAACATTCTCAGCTTTATAGAACAACTTTAAAAACTTTAAACTAGACTTTAACGAAGTTTGTTATGTTTATAACCATTCTTAATATCAGCTGATCACAGGCTATGAACGTGGCTTTTTATATTCCTCGCCGCTATAGCAAAGTTCAAGCTGCTTTGTTCTAATACTGATAAATGCCGTTCGTTGGCCTTAATAATTATTCTACAAAGTAATACTCTAAAGCGGTTCCTAGGTTAGGAACTCATAAGTTATGCATCATTTCTTCCTTGTTGCATGTAGTTTTGCTTGAAATATGAATACTGCGTGTTGATGAAACTGATCCCGGGACAGATAACGTCTCCTTTTCTAGTCTGTTGGCTGGTTAAAGTAAAATAAATGATGTTATTCTGTCTCCAACTGATGTGTTAATTACACCTACAGTGTATCTGAGAACAAATCTCTCTTGGTATCTCCTGTGTGCTACTTTGCGCGGTGCGTTATGCCCACCTTTTTCCTCCGACGCCTGGCCAGGTTCTGCTTGGCAGCCAGCGAGCGGATGGCGCTGACCCACGGCTCAGCCATGCGACTTATCCTCAGCATCATCCAGCGGAACTCCTCGCGTTGTGACATCACGCGGTAAAGCTCCTCGAAACCGGTCCGCACCTCCGCCTGCACACACAGACACGACACAAAACAGTGACTGTGCTGCTACTGTACAGTATGTTCCTTCATCTGTGCACCAGACACTGTTCAGAGTAAGATATTCATTTCAAAGCTGTAAATCTAAAGACACTGTAACTGTAATTATCTTCAATTTGTGATCCTGTTCGCTGTATTATCCTAAATAACTGCATTTGTTTCAAGTGCTTTTATCCTTCTTTCTGCTGCAGCTGCTGCTGCTGCTGACGTAATCCCATGGGGATCTTTAAAAATGTATCTAATGTAATTTAATATTGCAATATTGACTACTGCACTTTCCAAATGGCTAAAGGGCAGTTTTCTTGGAGGGAGACTCTTCTGGAAGAGCTGTAGAAATGAAGAGCCTCTTCTCAAAGACAAACTGCATGCTTAAGGATGCTTATATTTGACCACTTTGGATTGGTAGATGGAAGCAGGGGTGGTGTAGAGATAAATGGGTGGATGAATAACTGTTGAAAGTTTAATATGTTGCACCATTTGTCAGCCTGTATGTGTCAATATAACCGCCAGAGACATCTGCAGAGGAAATGATGTATTGAGGGAACACAAAGATGTGCATATGTTTGAGATCGCTCCTGAGAGCAAGGTATTAAAGAAACTTTATATACATCTTTAGAGTAAAAACTGTGTGACAGGGTGAATTCAGAAAGGCATTGTAAGTATAGTGACATAAATACAAATACTGAAGCTTTTCAGAGTGCAGAGCAAATGTTAAAGCAAACTACAGCCACGGCTGTATAGACTGAAAGGAGTGAATACATCAGTCATGCCTTGTATAAGAAGGCTTTATAGAGGAGAGGAGAGGAAACAAGGAGAGGAGAGGGAGAGGAAACAAGGAGAGGAGATGGAGAGGAAACAAGGAGAGGAGATGGAGAGGAAACAAGGAGAGGAGAGGAAACAAGGAGAGGAGAGGAAACAGGAGAGGAGATGGAGAGGAAACAAGGAGAGGAGAGGAAACAAGGAGAGGAGAGGAAACAAGGAGAGGAGATGGAGAGGAAACAAGGAGAGGAGAGGGAGAGGAAACAAGGAGAGAGAGGAGAGGAAACAAGGAGAGGAGAGGAAACAAGGAGATGAGAGTAACAAGGAGAGGAGAGGTGGAAAGTAGAGAAAAAGAAACAAGGAGAGGAGAGAACACAAGGAGAGGTGAGGAAACAAGGAGAGAGAGAGAGGAAAGAGGAGAGAGGAGAGGAAACAAGGAGAGGAGAGGAGAGAAAACAAGGAGAGGAAGTAGAGAAACAAGGAGAGGTGAGGAGAGGAGAGTAAACAAGGAGAAGGAGAGGAAACAAGGAGAGGTGAGGAGAGTAAACAAGGAGAAGGAGAAGAAACAAGGAGAGGTGAGGAGAGAAAACAAGGAGAGGAGAGGAGAGAAAACAAGGAGAGGAGAGGAAACAAGGAGAGGTGAGGAGAGGAGAGTAAACAAGGAGAAGGAGAGGAAACAAGGAGAGGTGAGGAGAGAAAACAAGGAGAGGAGCCAGGAGAAACCACAGTGCCATTAGCAGCTGCTAAGGTGGCTGAAACAAGGCTGTTGCAGGGCATTAGCATCCCTCCTCACGACAGAAAATCACTTCCGCAGACTGAACGTATTAAAATCTGGGCCTGAATTAAAATCGCCAAATCCTGTCAAATGGCATCTCCCCACCGCAGAGGGCTCAGTGCTGTTGATGCATCCAGAGAGGGGATGAAGAGTGCTTAAAATTGATTCACCCGCAGCTGAGGGAAGGGGGTGTGTTTTCGAGGAGCGCCGATACTGTGGGCTGTGCGCAAGCCTGTCGGCCCGGAGAGGCACTCTAAGTGGGATTTGAGTGAGCTTGTGCACTGGCAGGGATAGAAGATCATTATTCCAGATTTGTCCCAAGGTCCCGTCACTCTGGCTTTGGTCTACGAGAGTCCTTCATGCTATCCAGGCATGTTGACACTGTGGATCAGCCTCTGCCTGCGTGCTCATTTTAAAATATGATCAAACACACTGCAGGGTAAATTAGCTCTCACTTTACTGCCATTTTGGAACATTTATAAAACAAAAACTACACTCATATTAGTGCAAGTGTTTTTTTTTTTATATTAAATATCCCATTAAATGGCGTTGAGTGTCATTTTCTTCGGTGGTGTCAGGATGATGGAGTGGGACTTAACGTCAAGAGAGACTCGGTTTAAAAATGTATGCTAATGGAAACTCACTGTCAAGTGTGGAGTTGTCACACACACACACACACACACACAAGCCTCTTTGAATTAAACACACTCATGCCACTTGGACCACAACCGTGATGCTTGAAATGCGTCTGACATAATGGTGCTCTGTGTTTTTTCAGACTTACATTTTAGTAGTAGGAAGAGACCATTAGCTGTCTCAGTACGACGTCTTGCGATGAGAGCCCTCTCCAAAAAGCAGCTGATGTAGTTAAAGTGTCTTTTGTGTTTTTAGGTTACAGTTAAAAGAAGCTGTTTGCTGAGTTGCTCACCTGTCCCCTCCTGTCCATTTCTTCATTCAGGGTCTTTGTCCTCCAGGGCAGGCGAGGACACCAGTTCTCCACCTATCAAATCAAAAATACTGATTTTGTTTACCGGGGACAAACATTTGGACAACATTACAACATCTAAGACTACAGATGTAACTGAGTAGCACACACAGAGTTGGCAGCCATTGCTCTAAAAAAAGCCCACACATTTGCGTGCTTCCACTCGGCATCAACTTATAATGAAACCGTCAACGCCGGCTTCAGTGGTCTCCATGTTAACTTCCGACTGAATTGAGCACGAAGGCTCACAGTGTGAACGATGTGCTTTTAATATATCTTTTCATTTGCTGCAATATTCTTTTTATGTGTCACTAAAGCATTTTCATTGTCTGATGACGTCTCGCAGTGTCTTTCTCTCCCTCACCGTCTTGGCTACAGTCTCACTCTGCGTGTGTGTGTGTGTGTGTGTGTGTGTGTGTGTGTGTGGGTGTGTGTGTGTGTTCCGGATGTGATTTCCTATGACTGTACAGCGGCTGATGAACGGGATGCAAATCCTGAGTAAATATGCCCTACTGGCCTCGCGAAGCAAACAAGAAATGCCCGTACAAAACATTATCTGATGTATATTATTTGTCCCTCTTGTCCTCAACTTCTACTTCTCTGCCTCAGCGTTTCCTTCCTCTTGTATCAGACAGGATCGGTGTTTGACCACAGAGAGGAATATGTAGAAGTGGCGTGAGTGTGTTTTGCATTCCTCAGCAATGAGACTAGGAATTGCTCTGTGAACGCTACCAGGCAGAGACAAGGTGGTGTGTTTATTCTCCTTCTCAAACCACAACACACACTCACACACACACACAACGCGCTAGTTGAGCCCTGACCTTCTGCAGCTGACATCCATCATCTGCCCCCTCTGATTTGCCTCTTCGCAAGGTTAATGTGGTGGTCGACAAGTATGAATTATACATGGAAAGGGGAGTGTGTACTTGAGCGTGTATTTGTGTTTACAACAGGGAGGATGGAGAGACCGATCGCAGCGGATTCCAAAGGGAAATGCATGCAAGTTGTCACAGCAACCGTGCAATCACGTGACCAGGAGCGGAGGCTGTTAGATTAGCGGGATCGAGATTTACGTCTCTGCAGGTCTTTATAGCAAATGTGTTTCTGTTTGTATTCTGAAGAAAGAAAAGGTTTCCTCTGCTCCTAATGGATTCTGTCCATCTAACTTCTATTTCCACTACAAAGCTGGCCGGGCTTTCTGTGTGCCTTCTTACTTCACTGCAATGCTTTCAGTTCATATGCAATATTCAGAACTGGCTACTGACCTTTGCAGAGCTGAAGCCACGATTGAAATCGTACTTTTTCATAAAATAAAATAAAACACAGAGCAACAACCTCGATTCCCACTTGAATCAGCACTAATGAAACAACTTCTTAAGACGGACATTTCTTCCAGTAGAGAAAAGAGAGAGACACACTAAAGAATCAAAATCAAACAGAATGGGAATGAATCTACTGTATGAGACATTCTCTGGATCTGAGGATATGAGTGTCTAAAGAGAGTAAAACAGATTTGAAAGCAGCAGCTCATGAGTTTGGTATTCAGAGGGTGGAACGTGTAAAGGCAAAATCATTATCAGATTGAATTTTAGTTTGGTTTCAGGGATGAATGACTTTAATTAAATTTCACAACAAGATTAATTTTATCACTAGAAAATAAAATTCTGGCCATGTTGACTGGTCATGCAAAATGAAAAGTCTCAAAGTGTCCCCTTGAAGGAACACAAGCTTCTATATGTTAGTGCTTGTCAATAATGTACGACTGCTCCATTCCAGTCTGTCTGTCTTTTTCCTGTTTGCCAAGGAAATGCAGAGAGTAAGGCAGGGGAGCAAAGTCATTCCACGTCTTCCCTTAGAGGCAGAAAACTCATCTCTTTAAGAAGCGCCTTGCACCACCCCTCCTTCCCTCCCTTCCCACTGAATTATCTTCTCCTTCTCCCACACCGTCCTCTTCAACACACTCTAATTTGCTCTCATTAAAAATGAAATCCCCTCTACCTCTCTCTTTTGCTCTTATTTTTAGCGCTTCATTCTTCTGATCGTTCTCGGGTGGTGACAGAAATGTTGTCAGGGTTCTGAAATTACAGGGGGGGTTTTTTTTGGGTTGTCTCCTCTCCTATGTTGCAGCTTACTCTACTCTTGTACTGTAAGTTACTTATAATGACTAACAGGAGCTGAATTATTGAAATGTTAAATGCAAATGTTGCATCTTAGACTGAAGTTAAAGGATAAGTACAAAAAAGTGTTTGTATCAAAGCCAATACATCATCTTCCTCTGTAACATAGAGCTCCATTGTTGAACCCGTCAGCCAGGAAGCAGGCTGACGGGTTCCTTCATTTGTATTTGGAAATAGTCCCCAACAAATGCACCATTTCCTCTTGTTTGAGTAACATTAGCAAAGCTCCTTCAGGAATTTAAGAGCCTTTATTCATGTGACCCCAGACAGGGTTTGTTCTTTTCCGTTATGAATATCATCTAAAACATGATTTCAGTGTTTTGTATTCATTAACATGTTCTTCAGCGATGACATTTGAATAGAAATTTGACTCCTCTGTCAACAAAACACCCTAAAAACTCCAAATATTTAGTAGTTAGACCACGTAGCACTAAACATCCAATAATATAATAATCAATTTTACAATACATAAATGTTACAATCCATGTTGATGTTGATTCTATGTAAGAAGTGTGTTTTGATGCGTGGAAAAAGGTGGGAAATTACAGCCAAATTAGTATTTTTTGGGCACAAATACACAATTTTGACGATGAACACGATGCACGCACACACAGGGCTCACCTCGCTGAGGTAGATGAAGAAGGAGCAGGTGGATCCATCCACGCCGTAGTTGCCATAGCAGGAGTCTGAGCGCCACATCTCCTTCATCCACTGAAAAAGAGGAAAAGGGAAGATTAAATCTGAGCCCCACAGGCAGTCTCACCCAAATCACCACCCTCTGCCCACTGTAACTTTAATATCAGTAAAATATACGAGCCCACTGTGAGTTAACAGCAGCAAATCTATTTTACCAGCGGCTGTTAAGTAACTCCACTCTGTCATTCACAATGACAGCCAAACAACCGTCATTGAGAGCTTTTTTCTAATAATGGACACAAAAAATGTCATGTTGCAATTTACCAGCGACTGTGGTGTGTGGGCAGCTTGTGATGCTGAGAGAATACATAAGGCACAGTTGCAAAATCTATATCACAAGTCACCCATCTAGGCTGTTTTTGTGACTCAGGGGATGGAGAAGCAGGATTTTAGCTTAAAACTAACTCTGCTTTCAATCGTTGGGATCACAAAGAAGATCTGGGGTTTGAAAATAAAAGAGAGTATTTCCCTTTCAACCAATACATGTGTAAGTCATCCCGGGAACTGCCCATAGGCCAACAGGAAAAGAGGGAGGTTGTTCTAGGATGGCTTTCATGTGTGAATGTGTGGAAAAAAAGAAGGGAGAACATGCATCTTTAATCATTTTTCCAAAATACATAAGAATAAAACAAGAGTAGAGGAAGAAGGAGCAGCAGTATTTGGTAAAAATATTCCTCTATCTTCTGATTTGATCCCTAGCAGGCTGATTTCTGTGGCACTGTGGGGAATGACATGCGAAGTGGAAGAGCTGTTGAGCCAAGATGTGGACTGACAGCTATCCTGCTTAGTTCACAGGCTGGAGTTTATCATGCATGCTGACATACAGTAACCTAAGGGAGCGGCACACAGGGAGATATAAAATCCAGTTTTCAAAGCTGTTCACACAGAGGGGAGACCTGGCAGATGGGCATGAGGTGCTTGGATGGCGCGGGCATGAAGATTGTACGACATTTGTTTAAACAGCAGCCTAAGAGCTCTAAAAAGTGAGAAAATGGATTTGTCGGATGTGTGCAGATAGTAAAACTGCTTTGCAACAAGAGTTTAGTGGATTTTGATGCCTTTCTGAAATGTGAGCATTGTGTGTGTGTGTGTGCGTGTGTGTGTGTGTGTGTGTGTGTGTGTGTGTGTGTGTGTGTTTGGACCAGGCTTTGGCATCACATGGCGCCCAGTTGGAAATGCTGACAGTATCAGTGGAGGATTGGTACTGGCTGAGCAGATGGTGTGTATGATAGGGCCCTATCAGCTCCAGGGAGACCAGCACACACAGAAAAACAGAGACATTGGATTGTGCATACATCTGTGCGTGTGCGTGTTTTATTTGTGTGTATGCACCTGTGTCAGTGTGTGGGCTCGCCCTGAAACAGTGAAATAAAACCTGAAGTTTAATATTTCTCACATGGACTTTTATGGCGGTAAAATTAGATCATTGTTTATACTTGTGCTGTTTTCGGTCTGCTCTTCCCAGAAGAGCTTTTGTCGGTCAACAAAGTGTCGGCGTTTGATGCCATCTTTTCCGTTTATGTAGTCGGTATTACTGTAGGTGGTGCTCTTTTTTTCTTGCCACCTATTTACTTATCTGAAAATGACCTATTGGCAGGTATGAAAACAGACACAGAGAGTGAGGTGTTTGTAAGTGTGACTCACCGTGACCTTGCCCTCGCAGTGAGGGAAACCCTCCAAAGGCGGCAGCTCGCACTTCTCTTGGGCTCCGTTTAAGAGGTCTGGAGGAAGAAAGAGAAAAGGCAAATCAATAAGGTCAAATCAGTCAGCTGCTAAAAGCTTTCACTGTCTGTAGCTTCATAACTTATGATCCTCATATCAGACACGATGCAAACTTTAACATTTTAGAGACACACACTTCTAGTCTGCAGTTCACAATGCCTTTCCCCTACAGAGAGGAACACAAATCTGTGTTTCGACCCCTCTAGTTTTAAATATTGCAGTGAGTAATGGAGAAGGAGAAGGAGCTGTGATAGAAGGATAACATTAAATATCCAACACCATGTTTGGACTGAACAGCAATGTCTGATCAACAGCTCACTACCTTTCTTTAGACTAGAAAGAAACCCTCAAACATACTGAGTGGCTGCCTGCCAGAGTAGCTTGTACATAAGCAGCAAACTCTGCCATTCCCTGGACAGGATGTAGGGTCATTTGGCTGGTCCATGGTGTCAATTTCCCACTCAGCTCAATAGACGGGACAGTTTAGATGACATGGCATTTTAAAGCCGTTTTTGTAAAGGTGATAGCATCTGCTCGATGACTCATCTTTTTTTTTTTTGGCAAGGCTGTGATTGAACAGTTGGAACTTCATCACTTGTTTCCTCTTGTAAACAACATGGAGACGTACAAACACATGACACAGGATAGGAGAAGTAACCCAATATGCCCCCAAAGTGACAACCAACATGGTGAGGCTGCTGAGGATGTGTCACCAGGTGAAGTTGCTCTACGAGACATTGGTTCCAAAAACAACAAGGACATTATAACCTGTTCAGAATCCAGTTTAAAGAGTCATTAAATCTGACTTGAATCTTGCCAAGCTGCGAATTGAGGTGTGTGATCTTTTCTGTTAATGTGGGTAATATTCTTTTAAATATATTTGTGTCAGCAAACAGCTGAGAGCCCACAGTGTTGCAAACACAAGTTCGGAAACATTTAGGACAATTTGTTCAAAACTCTTTGCTTTCTGCATTAAACAGAACAGGGAGGGAATCACTCAGATATCTTGCTGCAGAGCTTTGAATATCCCAGGAAGCCAATATCACTGTAGGATTAACATTCATGGCTTGCACGCAGGCTTCCCTTCCCTATAATCACCTTTTTGATATCCCCATTCAGAGATGTTAACGTCATCGCCACTGACCTTTACAGCCAGAATATAAATAATGCATTAGGGTAGGCTGTGCGGTGAATAGATAAAAGCTTAGAAGCAAAACACCAGACTGCTGTAATGAGTTTGTGGGTGGTGTTATAGGCGGAGGAGGATGTGTGTGTTTATGGAGGTTTGTGTATGAAGCTAATCGGCGTCTCCAGCACTCGGTCAAGCTTCTGTCTGAGTGAGCAGAGGCTCCTTGTTCAAGATCATCGTTGATTTCAGTTTATTTACACCGGAAGCTGCTGCAGTAAACAGATATTCTTCTGGTGAACTTTACTTTATCTCTCCCTTCTCTCTGTGCTGCTCTAGATTAGTGTGATAAACATATTTATTTGACACTCTCTGGCTCGCTCCCTCAGCTGTGAGTATCAGGAAGAAGGAGATATAAAAGAAAGGGGATGACATGCAACAGTACCACAACTAAAAACATCACCAGTTAGATGCTACGTAAAGGTGGGGGGGGAAATCAAGATACTTCTCTTGAAATTGGCGAGTTTCTGCCGACCAATTATATTTATGCTAACAGGCTCAGTAAGTCAAAACTTCATAACCTTATACACACTTTGCTTTCATGCCATAATTTGCCGATTTTGAATCAGTAATAGTTTTGAATCGAATCGTTAAGACACTGAAAGATTCACAGCCCTAATGGAAAGCCACCAACACAAGGCTCATTTACTGCTTCAATCAATATCTCAGGAAGGAGAAGATCTGTAGGACTTTGAGTCTACGTGTGGTTGTTTCAGAGTCTGAGCCACAGTGCTACAATGCGAGAAAATGATCAACCTTAATGCTTTGAGTTAGCCAAACTGCAATACTGTTGTTATCTGGTAAGCATATCAAACGCTAGTGAACGCCTCCCCTAAGATGTTTTGTTACAAAATAAAATGCCACTGCATCATCTTGACATTTAAATATGGTGAGGCCTGTGTCTTCCTGTCAATAAACAATGGACAGCTGATACTGAGAGCTGTTAACAGCATGCATTTACATGATATCTGATATCTACATCTTTAAAAGTCAACTGAGATTACCCATTTGAAATGAGTAACAAAGAACAAGTGTTATTGCTCCATTAATTTTAAGTGGCACACCCCACACTCCTGGAGATTAATGTGTTTTTAATCCTAAATGGTTCAAAGAGGAAAGCGGTGAGAGGCCAGAGAGCCATTCCTGATGGATTCAGCCAGTCACAAGATGAACACAATAAAGGCTTCTTGTTGTTTCCACGGGCTGAGGATTGAAGTTTTGCTCTAGAGATGTCCCGAGCAGCGTTGCTGTAGTCCAACAACTCCGACAGATTGATACCTACTTTCTCCAACGGGTCGTGTTACATCAGTTTCAGTCTCATTTCATATCATATCAATAATTTAAGATTATAAACCTAACACTTTTTACCAGGACCTCCAGTGGATCAAGTAGCATGTGGATACAGCTGTTATTTCAATGTGTCATAACATCCCTTGGTACATCCCTTTCACAGTCAAATCCACGCACACATACTGTAGCTCCTTTTCTGAAATTCAAACCCTTAACTCATCGTCTATTGCCTTTGTGTCCTCAATCTCTTTGTGCTGAAAGTGACCTGAAAGAAACCTGACTCGTGATTTGTTGTTTGGTGAAGTGGCTGTCTCATGCAGCATGCAAGAAGTTCTCTCATCCTTCAGACGCCCAGTCAGTCCACCAAACAACCAGCCAGGCATCCTGTCATTCATTCTGTCATTCAGCCAGCGAGTGACAAAGCCACCAGGCAAATCTTCTTCTAGCTTTAATCAAGCAGAAGAAGCTACTGCCAAGGAGCGACTAAATATAGCTCCCTTCATAATCAAACACAGCAGAGGTGGCGCCGTTTCAAAGTTCCTAGTTGTTCACCTCGACCTAAACAAGGACGGATATCAATCCAACCCTTTATCTTCCTTTTCCACTTCGTATGCATTCACATTCAATTTGGACAAAGTGTCCTATAACTAGCTGCTATGCATTAAGACGAGGAAGACGTGGCTGAAGTAACACACCCTGGCAGAGCGTCACAGAGACTTTACTGACCAGGACAATTCACTGGTCTTGATGTTATTGAGGATTATTGTCATAAGAAATATCAGGGGTTCACGGTTTTCATGATTATTAATCAAGGAATTAAATTAAATTGAACTATTATATATAAGAAAGAGAGTTAAAAAGTAAAAATTAACATAAACTGTAAACTGTAGATTTGTCCCTTTGACATTTTTACATCTTTTGTTCTCAACACTTCAGGTAAGTGGTACGACTTTCACACACAAAACAAACACACACACACACACACACACACACACACACACACACGTTATGTGAGTCGCGAGAGACTTCACTTCACACATAAACAACGTGACTGCCAAGTTTTGTTTTGACAGGGCAACATTGCAATAATTAAGCCACCATAAATGATTGACAGGTTAAGAGAAACTGTGAGGTTTTGTAAACGTAGGAATGGCAACACCGATTAATCTCGGCATCTCTTTTCGCAGGTACACCTTCAGCACACCGAAAAAAGCTCCACATTTCATTCAGACAGTGACAATGAATAGGGGTGGGAGGTGTGACTGATACGCTTAAGTGAGGCGCATAAGTGAGGAGATAAGAGAAGCACCAAGCAACACCTCTGTTGTGCAAACACAACACAAACGGTACATTGAAATAAAACAACAAACTTTCTTTGAATATTATTATTAACAACAGTTCAAAAAGCACACGTTAATTTGTATAAGTTAAAAACCCCACCATGGCAAAATGATATAGATAAAAGTAACAACAATGGCGGTAAAAGACGCATTATGAAACTGTACAGAGAGCTGGAGGAAGAAAACAGATGAGATCATTCAAAGAGCATCTCACAGTCGTCACCATTAGCCAGTTCCCAGCACACAGTGTTGGTCATTCGATCGCTCTTAAGTATAGTATAATCTCTGAACAATAAGTGATATTACACACAAGGCTATTTACCGTTCTCCCTTCCCTGTGTGTGTGTCCAAGTCCATGAGGTAATGTGAAATTTGACAACTCCAGGAGTTGGATTGAGGACATCTGGTTTATGTTATTCTTGCTCTTGTGTTCTTCTCTCGCTCTCTTTTCCCGCCCATCTCTCTCACTCTCATTGATTTGATTTTCAGGCACACTACACTAAAACCCTTCGCTCAAATAACAGGACATCGGCCAAGAACCAGCGCCAATGACTCAGTTTAGTCAGTGGATACAAAATAAGTGTGAACCTGACTAAATCTTTTGGCGTTTTCATAACAAAAACACTTCAGCAATGAATACACGTGATTCAAAGATGCACTTTGCAAGAAGAAGCAGAGGTATCAGTGTGTGAATCTCTGCAGCAGCTCATCAATTAGACATTAGACAGGCTGGCTGATGAACGCTGCATCAACAGCTGTGCAGGTGGAGAGGAGTCCAACAATCCTGCATAACATGTATCAAGTTATCAGCTTTTCCTATCCAGCCATGTGAACACATGAAGTATTATTTTCCAGAGTGACATTTAGGTGCTTTTTTTCTTACATAATCAAACTATTATGAATAAAACAAGTTAAAAGCTAGTTTGTTCCTGTTAACAGAGCAGAAAGGAAAAGACAGACAGTCTCGATTGCATTGCTAATATTTCCTATGACTACAGTATAAGTATAATGTCCCAATGTAGTCAGTGAGTTACACTGTGTAGCCTCCATTTGTTTATATTTTGGCAACATTAAAAGAATGCAGAATTAAGTATCAGCACTTCCTGTTAACAGAGTACCCGCAGATGTACAGACAACTATTACTGGATTAGTTTGATACTGAAGAAAACTTGAAAACATGGTGATTCTCAGGCAAGTTTAGTTTAGAAATATATTTTATTATGATTTCCAAGCCTCGTAGTTTAAGAAACTGAACCGGCTTTGGAACAGGTACTGTACACCGGAGCAGAAGAGGAAGAGGAAATTGACATGTGGCCAAATGTAAGCTGAGTCTTAATCAACAAACAATACACAACACCAACTCTCATACTACATAGGTTTCACTGTACACGTCAGATGAAGCACTCATCTAGGCCCCTGAAGGCACACACCAGTCAAAGGGTGCTTCCCAGTGTGAGGGGCACGTGTTTGGAGCTGGTCAAAACACAAGTCTCACATGCTCCGGTCCACAAAAGTGTTCTACAGTGAAATCCTTGAGGCAAAAAAACAAATCCAGATTTCCTCATGTAACCCCGCTCTCTAGCCTACGTCGAGTTTCCTCTTTCTCTCCCTTCCTCTTCTGCAAAAGAGCACAGCGTCTGGCTGTAATCAATCCCTCTTTTGTTCCCGGGCAATCTGATCGGCCCAATGTTCTCTCTGAAAATATCCAAGAGGAAGATTCAGATTTTGCACCAAGAGTGGCGCAAGGACAAGAGGCAGCCAGAAAACCTTGCTTAGCTCTAATCTCTGCAGAGCTTTGACTAATGTTCCGCTGTTGATTTGGACAAAAGGTGGAAATCTTAGCCGTGGGACACACTGGTCTCTGTTGTTGTTGTGATAGGAGGGACTTTAAATGAAACCGAGAACTGTCTGCATCTTTTCTGAAGTAAAAACGGCCACATAGAAGGTTTCGTAGAGATGTTCCATTTCCTCTGAAAGGCTTAAATTAAGAAAACATTTTCGGTCCGCTGCCAGACATATGCATTTCCTGTAAACAGTGAAGTGACTAAATGTTCAGCGTGCTTAAGTTTAACTCACCGACACCGCAGTGGTGTGTTGTCATCAGAGAAGCAGCTTGAGAGCCAGAACTGCATAATGCAGAAGCAAAAGAATTATCTCGCTATCAGTTTTTAGCTCCCTGTACAGTGTGCATCCTACTCTCAGTTTAAGTGTGCCTGCATCTGCTGCTCTATCCTAGGATTTGGATCATGCCTGCAGAACAATTAGCTGAATGAATGTACGATGAGGCTGTTTGTGTATATTATGTGCACATGTGGATTTTAAAAAAATGCCTGGGGAAACAGCTGATATTTGGTAGAAGGAGGCAATGCAGATTATATTCCTACAGGACTGTGGCTTTAACCAGCACGACAAAACAATGCTGGCATGAAAGAGGAGGAGACAATGGAGGAAAGACGATGCCTAGGGAGATGGAGTGCAGCACAGAAACAGAAGCAGAGCGCAAGGAGAGAGGGCAATAATAAAGGGAGAACGCGGGAAAGAATAGTATATATTCTTTTTTTCTTTGCTTTTGGCAATACTGTGGATTTAAATTCTTTGCACCAGTGAAACAAACCCTACTTTCCATGCCCGAAAACCCCCCCTGAAACTGCATCTCTGAAATTCCCTAAACAGTGGAGAGCCTGCAAAACAGTCACTGAATTGAACTAAGGGAGGGGAAACAAAAGTGAAAAGTGGGGTGCACGTGTCCCAGCCAATGGTGTGTTAGACTCAGATGTTCTTCCCATCCCACCCCTTCTTCCTCAAGCAGCAGCAACCTCAAGAGGGACGAGCCTGCCTGTAGGGAAAGGAGCGCATAGAGAGATGTGTTTGTGTGGATGAAGGGGGGTGTGTGTCTGTCTGTCTGTCTATCTATCTATCTATCTATCTATCTATCTATCTATCTATCTATCTATCTATCTATCTATCTATCTATCTATCTATCTATATGTGTGTGTGTGTGTGTGTGTGTGTGTGTGCGCGTTTTCCAGGAGTGGCTTCAACTGACTTCTGATTTGACTTTTTCAAATTGATTTACAGATGATTAGCAAAAAGCTTTCATGTATTTCCTGTTGTGCTACAGCCAGCGGTTACCCTTTGCTTCAGTGGAAAACACTGCAGTGTCAAAGCTGACAATCTACTCAGTCCAATGATAGACTAAACAGATCCCTTCAGAAGTCCCTCCCTTAAAAAGACAGAAGGGAAATGAATCTGGAGCCGAAGTCACTTTTTACTGACGACCACCTCTGGAAGAATCAGCATTAGAGCTCCTGAATAATTAATTCTAGGGAAATAAATTACTTTTCAAATTTGACATATGCCATGGTGGGAGGCACTTCTTTTAATTTGAAAAGTGCTCTTCCACCAGACTCTCCTTGGAACAGACAATGACAATGTTTATTTAATATTTTAAAGGTCCCATAGACGTGTGCATTACGGATGGGCTTAAGTTGCTGCTCGGGCTCCAAGGGGATGTCTTTAAATGTCTTGTTTTGTCAGTTCAAAACCCAAAGACATTCAGTTAAATATGATATAAAAAAGAGAAAAGCAGGAAAATCTCCACATTTGAACAGCATTTTCTGTTGCACTAGCTCTTGCTCTACAATACAAAACATTAGAAATACTCAGACAAGTACGGAAACCTAGTTAAAGACATTAAACAATTGAACTGTGACTGACTACTTAAATCCAAGTGAGTCTGCTCAGTGTCCAACAGCGGCTGTAATCACACTGGTATCTCTGGTATGAACTAACTGTATGAAGGAGGGAGCTGCTGGAAATACTGAGGATTCTCAGTATACCGTATCTTCCGCACTATAGAGCGCACTGGATTATAAGGCGCACTGTCAATGAATGGTCTATTTTCGATCTGTTTTCATATATAAAGCGCACCGGACTATAAGGCGCATTAAGCGAAACAAAACAGTCAGATAAGTCAGTCAGTCAAACTTTATTAAACGTGTTCACAATAACTCAACATTGTTCAAACGTTAATGAGCGTATTCACAATAACTCCCAACCTTGTTCAGTTGTAACACGTAAAAAAAACAGTCTGATACCGCCAAATCAAACGTCATCTTCTTGCTTCCTCCACTTCCGTACCATTGATTTATTAATGTTGAATTCTCTCTATTCCCATGTTCTACTGCGTGACTGATAGCCTTGAGTTTGAAGTCCGCGTCGTAAGCGTGTCTCTTGACAGGTGCCATTTTGGGGTCCTTATACACACACACTGTAATATTATGGTGAAGCACAGTATGTATTACTCCGCGACGCTCCTGACTACGGTAGCCGTAATGCTGCAAGCGGTGCGTGTTATGCAAGTACAGCGCGTATCCCTATGCGTAGCTAGACAGTTAGCTAACATGCAAAAGTCCTCCAATAAAGATGCAAGGTTTGCTTTCTTGACTTTACTGTTCTTATTTTACTTCGTAAAAAGACAAATAGTTTCCAAGGCTCAAGCATCACAGACACAAACACAGTTTTTTAGCGTCTCTGCTCCACGTGTTGATCTCGCAGCTCCGTAAACAAAGATCCTCGCAAAGCAGAAGCGCTCACTCTGACACGCCCCCAGCAAACCAACAAACCAAGGAGTGCTCACTCTGAGTCAAAAAACATGTCCCAACTCTATAAACATAGAAATAGGCAGCACAGTGCGGCTTTGTAGTTTACAAAAGTCGTACTAAAACATTTTGACAGAGCGCCGTACACAAAATCGCTTCGAGATCAGTAAACACAACCAGAATTAATCCATATATAAAGCGCTCCGGATTATAAGGCGCACTGTCGCTTTTTGAGAAAATTAAAGGCTTTTAAGTGCGCCTTATAGTGCGGAAAATACGGTACCTTCCCGTCTACATGAAAAACAAAAGAGCATAACATGGCTATGGAGTAATATTTAAAATATGTTGTATATATTTAAATTATCGTGCCAACATTTTTTGGAGGTTTGAGGACATTTTCTATTATATTTGACTTCCAGGAGATGTGTAAGGAGTGCGCTTTAAGCATCAACATGTGAAAGAAGGAGCGCACCACATACACCAAGATAACTGTGTCGATCCCACGAGCTGTCAACAACGCCTCAGGAAGCATTCCCAGGCTCTAACGCAGTGACAGGCAGCAAAGCTAACGAAAGCAAAGCAGCTTCTTGCTGTTTGTTTACAACACTGCTATAAGAAGATCTGATGCACTCCATATGGGAGGGATCTCTCGAGACCTGCAAAAGAGAGATGCATACAAGACACAGGCACTTTTTAACAGTTGTGTGTATGCGGCTTGCTTTTCCGCAAAGGATACGCAAATTAAAACATCACATACACACACTGTAACAATCGCAGTGGAAGAGCCTGTCTGTGCGTGTTGTCTCTCGGTCTGGAGAGGCTCGGTCCTCTCTACACGGTCCCGTCAAGAGGAGCTGAGAAACACTGCCTCTCCACATCAAAGGCATCATGATTCAGGTCTGGTCGCTCCCATTTCTGTATCACTCTAAGTTTTAACTCACTTAAAATTATATGATTACCGATGATTATGATTATTAGTGGCGAAGTCCACCCTTCTCTTCACACACACAAGGGACTAACAGTAAACAGTGAGGGAATTAATTAGATAACATTTCCTGTTTACAGTCATTACACTGTATCAAGTGACCTCTAATGCAAATCACCCAGGACAGGAAAAAAGATCTCTAATGAACTTTTTCCTTCAAGAACTTGGTGTATTTGCAGTAGTGTGTTGCTGCAGCCTGCAGTACAGAAACTTCATGGTGAACAGAGGAGAAAATACAATAATACAAAGTATAAATCATCGCCGCTGCAAAACTAATGATTTCGGCTTTCAATTTTGCTGCTTTGGAATTCAAATTGTAGGGTGCTGAATGTCAGGATTCATGTGAGTGTTTGAAATTGTGTGGGAGTGGACAGAATCTCTCAGCAGCGTATTTGCACTGAGTGGGTTTGTGTACTTTATTAGTATTGATCTATAGATCGAGGAAGTAAACAGGCCTCTGAGAACATAATAGAGACCACAGATTCTGCCCTAACTCTAAGAGAGTCCCACAAGATGTTTCCAGTATTAAAACAGAAGTTGTATTTGATTCCTTGAGAAGCATCCTTGAGTGTAACACTGAAATATTTCGGCTCTCCTTGGATACTGTAAAAGACATCAGCTGAGTGTTTAAAAGGGGGAACTAAAGTGCAGGTATGAATGAAATCATGAGGTAACAAGGACACGTGAAATCGCCAGCAGAAACCCTGTCCTCGTCTCTATCCTTTGTTGACAAGGAGACCTTGGATCTCATCTTTCACTGTGTATGTGAAACAGAGATGCAAGCGGATCAATAGCTAAAGAGACAAAGCAGCGAAGATGCCCGGAGCTGTAAAAGCACAGGTCTCGATCTCCCGAAAAAGCAAAACTGTGTCACAAAGACAGCAGGACGCTACAAATCAGCCAAATGTCACTGGCAGGGTGGCTGAGCTGTAAAAGGACATTGAGAACTTTAAACACTGGGGTGGAGGAATATATCGTAGAGAGAACAAAACGGACAACGAGGGTCGGTAATTTGGCTGCAAAGCCCCACCTGACCATTTATTACATCTTTCTCCACGCCTGGGTGTGTGTGTGTGTGTGTGTGTGTGTAGGAAGAGATTACATTACGCCATGGCCGGCTCCCACATGAAACACTGCTGGGGAGGTTGATTAGCCACATCAGCGAGACATGGCAAGACAAGGCGTCACAGACTGCTGTTGGACCGAGCCTCATCTGCCTCCTGCTAAGTAGCAACCGAGGCCAGATCGACTTGTTTTGATCCTATAAGGGGCTTCGGTGCCTGTTGTCCTTGGCTAAACGCAACAGCAAACAAGGCCGAAGCTATTCCTGAGCATAGACAGAGCTTGCATTGCAGCAAATAAAAGCGTCAATGTCGTTTTTATAGCACACACACACACACACACACACACACACACACACACACACACACACACACACACACACACACACACACACACACACACACACACACACACACACACACACACACACACACACACACACACACACACACACACACACACACACACAATGGAATGTGACTGTAAGCAATACGAGCGGGCCACATTTCTGTGGGATGACTTACACAAGGAAGACGCTGTGGTCCACAATGTGTACCCAGCTGGTAGATCACAACTGCAGCAGTAAGAAGCAAAAGGGAAAGTTGGACTTGCAGTAGCTGCTACATTGATCACACGTCACGAGGCTCAGAAGGAAGTTTTGTTGAGGAGTTTGTGATGAAATGATTAACTAGACTGTAATACGACGTTAACAATCTTAGGATATTAAATGCATGTTTTAAAATATATACAGTTGTTTGAAGAAGGCATTTTCACAGCAATATAGAAAGGTAATTAAGACCTGTTTAACTTCCCTAACACTAGCTGTAAGCCGCTTTTAATACATAATTACAACTATAAATGCCAATAGCCACTATAGATGACAATTATATAGTAAAAGGATGGCATTTAGTTTTTGGTGGTTAACAATGACTTCGGGGCGGGTGAAATTATTTTTCTGTACGGTGGTGAAAAGATTAGTCTCGACACTTGTATACGATAAATTATCCAATCCGTGACTCAAAACCAGGATACAATCCGAACCGTGAGTTTTGTGATCTGTTGCAGCCTAATTCCCAGGGCTGCTGCTCAGCTCCATCTTGATAGAGGTCTCTCTGAAAGCCAGGCGTGGCTGTCCAGATTCTTATCTGTGTAATTGCCTTGCAGTTAGGGAGGAGCACTGGAGGAGTTGGCAGTAGCACTGCTTGCCACCCACTCCAAGACAGGAGACATGCTCCAATGGAGTGGTGGGCCCTTTAGGTTTGTTGCCAAGAGAGATGTAGTTGCCGCTTTGTCAGGTTGACCTGCATTCAGCATCCAAATGTTGTCTCTCAAGGGTACTGCTGGAGGTTTTAAGTGAACACTGCAGGTTTATTGATATGTGTCACAGGTCCAGGTACAATCTCTCCACAACCATAGATGAAGCCAAGTCTGTCTCAACAATGGTGTGAGATTAGTGTCTCCTCTCTAGTGTCCACAATGGCCGGATTAAGACCAGACAGAAAACCAACTGCCTGAAGAGACGGCGTGTGCACTTGTACAGGAGGCTCGGCTGCCAAAATCACTTTCTACAATTAGAGTCTAACTATTTACCCATTTGATTGTTCTATTGTTGCCAATCACCGTTTCCAAGGTGACATCTTCAGATATCTTCTTTTATTCGATGAAAACTCCAAAGGCCAAATATATTCAGTTCACATAGACACTGAACAAGATGTTGCACACTGCGAAAGGATGTGGATGTGGTTTGCCCTTAACATGAAAAGCATTTGAAAACACAGAAAGGAGGAAGTCAGATTTCCATCACGACAGTCGTCTATGACATCAATTGTCTTGATAAATATAACTTTCACATGCTCATGTCAGGCAGCATCAACATTTGATAAAGGTTGGCAGTGCAGCCGCTGTCATTAAGATTAAATCTATTCAAATGTGACTTTGTACAACTCAATCAGTGCAATCCAATTCTGCATATATTGCCTCAGAGCCCAGATTCCACATTCCTACTGTTTAATGCTGCGCAAACAACTGAGAGCAGGTCCCAGGATCCCAGAAAAACCAACACCTCGCTCTCTCTACTGGGCTGAATTCATCATCTGAAAGCTGGCAGGAAAATCAATGAAAACTAATAAAAGGGTCATGCAGCGTGAACGGAGGCCGTATTTGAATTATGTCCAAGGATGCGGTCTGGTCTTATAAAGTGCCTGGTGTGCACTGTGCAGTGCTGGCAGAGGTGAGCTGGTTGTATGCCTCGGCAATGTTTTTCACTATGGGAAAACGAGGGTCATAGAAAACAGCCACGATCAGCTTATCCTCATTTCTTTAATTGGTCTCAGCTACTATATGTTTACAACGCACTTTAATAAAGAACAGGGTTTCTTTGGATGGGGAAACTGTATAAAAGCTGCCCATACATGAGTCACAGTTAATGCGAAGAATGACTTTCTGAAGCCAACTTATTCTGATAGGATGAGTAAATCTGGCCAGATTTCGCCCTCTATGGAAAACTTAATACAAATCTCCTTTCAGCTTTCCTTCTGTAGCTACCTCACCACAACATACACACAGACTTTTCAAAATGCAATACACACCTGCCACGTTGACCTTTTCTGAGTTTGTGGCGCTGGGTGTGATAGTGCTGGTGCCGTTGGTCAGGTTGCCCCCCGTGCCGTTGTAGATGTTTTCCACTTTGGACTCTAGCTTGCCCAGCCTAAGCATGATGTTATCCAGCAGCACTGCAAGGGTCTTCTTCAAATCTGCAAGTAAGAATGTTAATTAGATTATTGCTGAAAAAGGGAATAAATAAAACTCGTCATGTGCTTTAGGGTTCATTATTTAACTGTGGATAGGAGAGTAAAATAAGAGGCAGAGATGTGTCTACATCAATAAAGAATCACAGATCTGACCCAAATTCTGCATGAAATTCACAGGGGGAAAAATCAATACGGCTGAAAGCCCAAGTCACATACCTCAACATATCCAACCACAAGATATCCACACAGAAAGAAATGTCTGCTCAACACTCAGACTCATTTAAGCAGGCGCTGACAGGGACGTTTTCGAAAGGAGCATTCAACATCAGGAAAGTAATGCCAGCATTAGCAGCTACTTCCAACTGGCCCCTGGCTGCTCCCAGTTGAAGGTCCATCTGTATCTGACTTTTCATCTCCCACTACTACATATCTTTGGATTTCAGGCAGTCAGCTTGAGGCTTATTTAAATGTAAAACTTGTGCCGCAGCGACTTTGCCAGTGACCTTGTTGTTTAATTTGGGTCTTTGCATTTCTGTGCCTGAGGGCATCTTTTCTTTCCATGGGCATTTATCTGCATAGGACACAGCTAACAGTAATCAGCCGGATGGGGCATACATTCAAAATGTTATGGCGTGGCATTTTCTTTGGCCATATTTCTGGTGGTATTTGTCTGATACTGTAACCGGCAGCAATTGTAATGACATTTGCAGAGAAAGGTTACGTTGTTTTGAGTTGATGTAACTGCTGCATACAGTACAACAAGCATTAGTCTGCAGCAAAGAGCTCTGTCATAATCATCAAACTCATAGTATGTTATATCATCGGTGCATTGGCTTTATACGAGCGCCAAAGTGATCCAGAGTGCTTTCATCAGATGATGATAATTGCAGCTTGTCTATCACATAGAAGCGCCACATTTTCCCTCGCCGTGATGCATTTGACACGCCAGTTTTCATCACGTCACAGAGATTGGCAAGGGCACAACGAGGCCTGGCAGAGCACACCAGCCTGATTCATGTGAAGAGAAACGCCAGGGCATTTGTCTGATTTGGACGAGCAGAAGCACTGAGAGCAGCGCAGTGAGACTGGGAAGAAACCAAACGGAAAGCTTTGGAGCGTCGGCCTTGCCAAGCTATTGGGCTGAACATAATTAGAAAGAAGGGGTGAGCCCAGAGTTAATGCCCCCCTCTGTTTACCTCTGGCACATAGGTCTGTGCCCACTGACTTCAGGCTGTACATCAGAGAGATTCACCAGGCCTGCTTATTATCTTAGCTAATGCTTTACGATAGGAAAGAATAATTGGCTTCATTTCTTTCAATGCATTTACAATCAGGAGCAGCCGTGTGGATAGAAATAAGAACACAAAGGAGGATCCACATTGAATCTCAAGCAGGAAGCAATATACGAACAAATGTACTCTTTTTGTTAGTACCCATTGATTTCTGGGACTCACCAATGTTTACTCGTGGTGGTTGAGAGCACTCTTACCAAGATAAGAAAGAAACATTTGGTTTTCACAGTCCACAAATTGTTTGTCCAACATAAACATAAGTTTGAAATGTACGGAAATGTAAGGAATGCATTATTACATTTGTGGGTTAAAGAAATACTATTGGTCCATCGATCCCAGTTAAGACTATATAAACCTTTGGCGGAGGATAATGCGTGCGTTCAGCTTCTGAAGCTTTCATACTGCACTTAGATGCGATTTGATTTTCCTGTTATGCCAGTATGACGTTCTGGAAAGGTTTATTTTAATACCACTGAAGTTCTTCTTACAGCCTGTTTTCGATGGTCTTTATATAGTGTTTATTGGGCATTGCCTATGCTAACAATAAACATTCGGCCGCAAGCCTCCAAATTATGAGCAAGTAGAAAACTGGTTTCAGAATAATTAAATGAGAGGCTTTCAGTTAGAGAGCTTCATTAGCCAGTGTGTTAGAAAAGCATCCATGGCACTATGAATAATGCTTCAGCCTTATCCTGTACACTAACACTGCTGCCAGGTTACCAGATGAGTAATAGCATGCCAAGGGACACATTTCTGCCCGTCTCAATATTTCTTAGCGAGGTGATACAGTTGGAAAACAAGTCCTGGAGCCGTAAACACACTGAATTTCCCTTTGCTTTTAGTAATAGTGTCATATAAGATAATAATCTGGATGCACAATGACCAGGGGTTTTTCATTAAGCCCATGAGCATTAAAAAGAAGTGATTACATGGGAACATAAACCCAAGGCATTCATCAGAGATTTCTATTATTTATTGTCTCCTGTTTCATTCCAGTCCTTTCTGACGTCTTACAACAAAGAGCAGAAGGAGCACCTTCCACTGTAGAGAGGTCGGAGAGGATTAGACCAGCAATATCATCTAACACCACACCCAGTCCTCGCTCAGCAGCTTCATTCTCCTGGATTCTGAGATTGGCCCGGTCAAGCAGAGCAAGGCAGAGACTACAACTGTGGCATGTGTCCACGGCGCAAAATAAATCCACAGTAGCTGCGGAACTGTGCGGTAACAATACACAGTATCAGCAAGTGGCCCGACACAGCTGACTGCACGGCCCAGTGTCAAAGGTGGAAAGGGAGAGATCATATATTTGTCAAGTGTCATAATTTCTACAAGCCACAGACACAAAAAAAATGCAATTCGATGTTGGGACTTGATCTGAAACAGATCACCCTGAACCGGGGTACAACATTAGCACCATTTGTCCAGTGGACACAATGTTTATTTTGCACACTAACCTGAACCCATCATAAGATATCATAAGATAAGATATTTGACTGAAAGAATTGGAAATAAAGTGGTAACAGAATGCCCAACTAAAAATAAAGACTGCCTGCTGCTCTGACACATTCACGTCATGCTTGTCAACAGGTGTGTTTCTTACAATCAGCCACGGATAGAAGGTGTCGTATTCTGTACAGATTGTAAAGCCCCTTGAGGCAAATTTGTGATATTGGGCTGTATAAATAAAACTGATTTGACTTGTCAAATGGGCTTTCAGGGGACACAATA